>NW_026590699.1:10478380-10480522 GCF_907164565.1 Psammomys obesus
TCTCTCTCTCTCTCTCTCTCTCTCTCTCTCTCTCTCTCTCTCTCTCTTTCATGCACCACACCTCATTATTTAGAGGACCATAAAATTTATACTCTGATGGGGAAGAAGAGTCACACGAGTAGAGTAGACAATCACAAGGGTAAGACTCATTTGGTGGACAAGCCACATGTGACAGGCCAGCCACACTCAGCAAAAACATTTTTTTCCATAGAGACATATAAACTAATAACATTATCCAGTTGAGTAGTGATGAATAATCTGAAGTAAAATCACTCCTATCTACTACACCTGGGAGTAAGCATGAAAACACATTCTAAGAACAGATCTGTGTTCTGGAGAAACGGAGGTCACAAGACATTTTTTTCTTGGAATTTTCTCACAAGCATTCAGAATCCTCTTCACACAAACACATTCTATATGTTCCAACACCATCTAATGGTGTGTTGTGTGTGTGCAGAACCAAGCCTCTTCCAGACACCGACACCGTCAAATTAAAAGTATGGGGTAACTAGTTCAAAGGTTTTGTTTGTTTGTTTGTTTGTTTTTGTCAGTAGGATTTCATATAATGTCCAGGTATCAGCATTGTTCTTGGACACCTTTCAGAACTTGATGGTGGGCCTCTACTATTAAGGAAGATATATACTACAGTCACCGAGAACTTGGAGAAATAAAGCAAATACCAACTTGGAATCTTCATGCCTACTGCCTTGTCTTTATGGTGCTGGAAGACTTTATTTTTTAAATCCTTTTTTAATTACCCTTTATTCACTTTGGGTCCCCCCTGTGGTTCCCTCCCTCCTCCAGTCCCAATCCCTTCCTTCCTCCTCTGTCTGCACGCATGCCTCTCCCCAAGTCCACTGATAGGGGAGGACTTCTTTTCCTTCCTTCTGATCCTAGTCAATTAGGTCTCATTGGAAATGGCTGCATTGTCTTCCTCTGTGGCCTGGTAATGCTGCTTCCCCCTAAGGGGGAGGTAATTAAAGAGCAAGCCAATCAGTTCATGTCGGAGACAGTCCCTGTTCCTATTACTATGGAACTCATTTGGACACTGAACTGCCATGGGCTACATCTGTGCAGGGGTCCTAGGTTATCTTCATACATGATCCTTGGTTGGAGTATAAGTTAGAGCCATCTCTTAAACCATTAAATTTTTATTTTAATGAAATCTAACTTGTCTGTTTTTTTATAATTTTTAATATTGGAGTTATATTTAAATATTCTCTCCTAAACCGGTTCACATGGTTTTTCTTCTGTGAGTCTGTCCACATGTTTTATAGTTTCTGTTTTGCACATTTGTGGTCAGTTTTTGGTTAATTTTTGTGTAAAAAGTGAGTCTTAACTTGTTTTGAATATAGATGCTTGAATAACGCAATATGACTCATTGAAAAGACTTCCTCTTCTGTTCTGAATTGGTTTTGGGTGACACTGAACATTACTGAGCTGCTTCTGTGTGCACACAAGCCTGAGTTCTCTCCCGTGCTTTACTGATCTGAGTATTCACTAACTAAGGTTGTGCTCTCTTGATTACAGCAGCTTTGTGTGATCTGGAATCTGTAGTGTCTGTCTGTCTTCTGACTTTGATAGTAATATATTGCTTTCTTTAATCTTTTGCTTTGCGTCTGAAATCCACAACCACATTTTCTACAGCTACAAAATAACCTGCCATCATTTTATTGTCATCATATGGAATCTTAAGTATCAGTTTTGGAAAATGGATATTTGAACAATATCATGTCTCTATGCACAAACATAAATTGCCTAAGAAATTATTTACATCTTTGAATTCTTTCATTTCCTCAGTTTTGTACATACAAATTACGTCTTTATTCTGTTAGATTTATACAAAGATATTTCACATAATCATAAATAGTAAGGTTTACTTAAGGCTGCAAATATTTTTCTCTTGCATGCAGAATTCTATAGGCTTTTACTGACTTTGTATCCAGTAACCTTGCTACATGCTCTTATGTCTCAAGCCAGGCAGTTCACAGTTGTATCTGCAGAATAGAATGGTGCGGCACAATCTGCAAATTCTGTTGCCTGAGGCAGCCAGGACAATTCACTGGCTTTTACCTTTTTTCTTTTCTTTTTCTTCTCCTTCCTTCCTTCCTTCCTTCCTTCCTTCCTTCCTTCCTTCCTTCC
>NW_026590699.1:10480532-10495357 GCF_907164565.1 Psammomys obesus
TCCTTCCTTCCTTCCTTCCTTCCTTCCTTCCTTCCTTCCTTCCTTCCTTTCTTTCTTTCTTTCTTTCTTTCTCTCTCTCTCTCTGGCAGGGGAAGTGTATATTTGACTTGCAGCTCTGGTCCAGCATGAAGAGAAGTCAGGGCAGAAATTCAAGATAGGGCAGAATGCAATGTAGAGGTCATGAAAGAATGCTAAATACCGGCTTCCTGGCTTCCTTCTCATGACTTGTTCATTTTGCTTTCTTATAGCACCAATGGCAACCAGTCCATGAGTGTCATTCTCACAATGGGACCCACCCACATCAATTATTAATTAAGAATGGAGTATAAAAGCATTTATACTCCATTTATAAAATGCTTTTATACCATATAAAAGCATTTTCCTAGTTAAGATTTCTTCTTCCAACTGACCTTAGCTTGTGTCAAGTTGACCTAAAACTATCCATCACAATTATCATGTGCACTGCCTGAATTTTAGTTCACTGTAAAGATTTGCCTTTGCTGCTGTCATTCGGACTCTACTAAAAAAAAAAAAAAAAAAAAAAAAAAAAAAAAAAAAGCTGTAATGCTATAGGTGAACACTTTGGGATTGGTGCTTGCATTGTGTGAAAAGTCATTTTTAAGGAAGACACAAGTCTTGCTTCTTCAATCAACTGATCTTGAACATTTGAACACACACACACACACATTTTATTCACAGTTCAGGCTATTGAGATTTTGGAGCAAGTTGCCGCTGTCATCTCCAGACAACTGTTCTATCTAAAAGGTACTTTCTTTGTCTGCCATAGTGAAAACTGAATGTTTGATGAAGGACTAGCAAGTTATCATTTGAGCTGATCTGGGTGTTATATAGTCAATCAAATCATAAACTTGTTTATGAAAAACAGCAATCGATCAGCAAATGGAAGTGATATATATATATATGTAGTCACATCAGAGGATTTTGGAGAGACAGTAAGTTCCATGGAAAAGCGGCTCATTACCTCTAATTCCCACTCTTGCTACAATGCTTCTTTCTCCAAGCATGTGTTTTGTCCAGGTTTTTCTTGTTGTGAGGAAAGTTGTATGAATTCTCCACTTCTACATGTGAGAGGATGAAGTTGGAGGCCCTTATAATGTCATTTGCAATGTCCTATTCTTAAGCTTTCCTAGTCATGAGTGCTTTATCAATGATACCTTTGAGGAACGAGTTATCTTTATACAATGTTTTATCCACAGAGAAGTACAATTAACAAGTATATGTCCCATTATCACAATTATTGCTGTTCTAAAAAAAAAAAAACTGATGTCAACATTTGAGATTTCCTTTAAATGATTTTGTGAAATTTTTCCTATTGCTTTTATTTTATTTTTTCCATTTCACCAGGAACTCCAGTAAGAAGATTTTCTTTTTGACAGGAGAAGAGGACTTCCTGGCACTCTCTGAGTTATTTCTGCTCTTTGATTGGAAACACAGCACATCAGAGGGTGGGTAGAAGATTTATTTGAGAAAAAAAATGAAGTCAGTTGTTGTGCACATTGAGCTGAGGAGCCTCATGCACGCACATACACACTCTGAAGCAATTAGAACTTTTGAAAAGTTCAAATAAGGAGGAAAAAGCACAGCATAGAGAAGAATTGGACGGTCGGAGTCACTACCAGCCCTTGGATTAACAGCTTTCTTCTGTAAGTCCCGAAATGTCCAGAGCTGTGGAAGAGAGGCGTGCAGGTTCACATAACTCATGACTAACGTGTTATTTCCACAGAAAATTCACCCTTGTCACAACTACCGTGAGGTGCTAAGAATACTTTTAAGAAAAGATCAGGGGTGGAGCTGTAAAACCTGTAAGCCATGCACTGCTCTTTCCTGGAGGTTTCACTAAAGCTGTGACAGTTATCATGATTTTTTTTTTCTGAAATTTTTTTAAAGTTAATCACAGGTTATTTATTTTGTATTCCAGTCATAGCCCCCTCCCTTATTCCCTTTCTCATCTCCTCCCTGCCCCTTTCCAAGTCCACTGATAGGGGAGGTCCTCCTTCCCTTCCATCTGACCCTAGCTTCTCAGGTATCTTCAGGACTGCCTGCAATGTCCCCCTCTGTGTCCTAACAAGGCTACTCCTCCCTTGGGTGGGGGAGAAAAGCAGTCAGTCATTGAGTTCATATCAGAAATAGTTACTGTTCACCTTACTAGGGAACCCACTTGGGTACTGAGCTGCCGTGGGCTACATCTGAGCAGGGGTTGTAGGTTATATCCATACATGGTTCTGTTTCATCATGATGTTTTTGCTTCCGTTTCTAGACTATAGAGAGATGAAGCATTGAGATATTCCACATGTGGTGTACGAACTGGAATCTTGACTTTGTTTTTTTAATGTCAGAATCATCTAAGTTATTCATTCAGCAGCCATACCAAAGAGTGTGACGCCAGCCATTATGTTGATATGTGCCTTACAGGCTTCCTGCCACTCTGAGCAGTCATAGCCACTTCACTTGTAGACCTGACGAGAACACAGAGAAAACAAACATTTTGCAGTGTAAACATTGCATAGCAACAGTGACTCTAGTTACATATATTAGGCTGATCAGACTATTATAGTTACAAATCCTATTAGGCACAGCCTATCCTCTTTATATACTGTATAAATAAACTATATCCAAAGACACTGCTATCATTTATTCCATGAATATTTCATAAATTATTTTGTACATGATAATTTCTCTTTCCTTCCTCTAATAGCCATTAAATGTTTTGTCATTTTGGGGATCCATGTTCTAAAGCTGTGATAGAGAACATTTGCAAAGTACAACACATAACATTACCAAGAGAGAAAATTTAAAGATTCAGTTGCTGATAGTTTGGGGTCAGATGGAAGGGGGTAGGACCTCCTTTATCATTGGACTGGGGGAAGGGCATAGGAGAATAAGAACTAGGGAGAGCTGGATTGGGAAGGGGGGGGGCTAAGCTGGATACAAAGTGAATAATAAAAATAAAATAAAAAATAAAAATTCATTTGCATAATACTTATTCACATTTTCTTCCTAATAATGATCTGGTTAAAGTTTGTAAGAAGAATGCATTAATGATACAGAAAAAAATCTTTTCAATTAGTAGTTCTACATATAGCCTTTTGCTGTATAACAAGTTATTCCAACCCATAGAAGCTAAAACAACAAAAATGTTTTCATATTTTAAAATTATTCGATAGATTTGGAAATGTGTTTGCTAAGTCCACCTGGTTTTAGGCTCCAGTCAGGACGTCCCTGAAGATGTGGAGGGGTGGGCTGTGCTTGTCCGAGGTGTTCTTGTGTGGTGTTAGCAGGCTGCTCACTGCTCACGGGCAGCTCGCTTACACTCACATGCTGTATTTGCATTGTTTGCTGTGAGTGTCTGAAGACACACGACTCTACATTGCTTTCATAATCTACTGCCAAAAGTCACGTTAGTTAATTAAAAATCTGTGTTAATACACATTCTATTAGCTGGGCTATGTCACTCGGGTTGGGGCACAGTCTAGGGCAGGAGGAGGACCTCGATATTTGAAGTGGGGCATAATGAGGTGTGGAGCTAACTTCACACCATTATAGCATAGCAGTGGCTATGTGACCCTGGGTCATTCAATCTGAGCATCTGTTTCTCCCACAAGTCAAGGTAACAGCCTCTACCTTAAAGAATTCTTGAGGTTTCTGCAGTGGGTCCTGGAGGCTGGCCCAAGCACATTGCTTTAGAGAAAGAAATGTGAAAGTCTTCAACCGCAGTGTGTGGCATTCAATGATTTTGCAGTGAATACAGAGAACAATAATTTCCAATGAAAATCGCTAAAGACGGGAAGAAAATTACTCTTTCCAGTGGCCTGAATGCATGGACTTGACTTGTGCTTACTCTTTGTCTTTTTCACATTGTTACCGTATGTCTGGAAAGCTGGGGTCAGGAATCTAGTGCAATGCTCATGCATTCCCTGCAAATCGGTGAGCTGATTTTGGCTCTGCAGAGCCATCCTGTTAATTTCTTCCTGCCCTGCTGGCTCGGCTTGTAGCAGGGAGCGGCTCCCCAGGCAGACAGGAGGCAAAGGACACAAAGCGTCTGCTGAATATGCTCTGTTTTGTACAAAATCTTTTTATCTTAATATAACATTAGAGTTATAGAAAAGTTATAAAGGTAATAATGACTTCCCATAAGCTCTACTCTTCATTCAGGTTCATTAAATGTTAACATTTTCTGTAACTCCAGTGTATTCACAGAAATCAGAAAAATCAGCACTTACATTAATTCATTAAATGTCTGCTCCTTCAGTGTAACTAATGTTAGAACTAATAGCAGTGATTATTTTTGTAATCCCTTTATTTAGTAATATAGTAAAAGTATGAAACCTAATACTATACCGTATTGCAATGTACAGTCATGTCAGCTTTCACTGTTGTCTATCTGTCTATGCGTATGTGTGTATGTATGTATGTATGTATGTATGTATGTATGTATGTTTGTTTTGTTAATCATGCTAACTCCTGTGTACTTACACTTTTCTCTTTGTCTGGATGCAGGATCAGCTGTATTCTAATCCCTTACTCTTTCCTTTCCTCTTGTGACTGAAATATTTGAACACTCCTAGTCTGTTTACCTATAGATCCTACTTCAGAGTGGCTTTGTCTGGTGTTTGTGCTTAGATTTAAGTCATGCAGAATTTGCCCCAACACCACTAAGATGACACCATGAATTTCTCATTATATGTTATTCAGGACAAATAATATTATTTGGTCTTGACAACCTTGCTATGTGTCTTTTCATTTAAAATGAGAACTTTCCATTGTGCAGTTTGTAAGTATCTTTTGGCTATTGGCTACTCTGGTTTACATTGTCTATTTTTCCACAAATTTTAGTATACTATAGCTGCCCTTATTTACCATGACTGTGTTTATTTTCTTGCTAAGAAAAGAGATGATTTACATAGGTGTCAATGAAATAGTCTCAGAAATACATTCACAGCTGATTACTGAAAGAAGTCTATGTGGTCAAAATATTTTTAAGATGGACAGACTATTTTGGTTCGATCCTTGAGAATGAGGGACATCTGAGCCATTAGATTTCTGGTCATAAGGATGAAATTTTTAGTCGTTTGATTACAGAGTCAGCTGAACATATTTACAACAGGAATAATCTAGATATCTAGATTATTCAGATATCAATAGAATTCAAAGAGCAGAGCACTGTACTATTTTCTCTTTGCTGGTCCAGAACATATTGCTATGACCTGCCACAGACAGATTTAAAACCACGAAGTGATAAGTGAACATTTACCATGGCTTTGCCTCCTGAGCATACTGAAACTTGTTTTTAGGAAAAAAAAAATGTGATTGAATTTTTCTTGATACCCTCACATTCTTTAAAAACACGGTTAAGTATGTTTTCATTGCTTATGAGAAGATGAATTTAGATAAAGGAAGTGGTATGCAAATTGACACTTTGTGGCAGCTGACCAACAAAGTCAGTCACCACTTCAGGGACCCCAAGACAGACAGTCTGCACTGGATATCTGCATAGTTTGCCAGCATTTGCAGGAAATAACTGAGCAGCATCAACAAAGAGTATTTAAACAGGCCAATCTGGATGTCAGTCTGGATGTCAAAAGGTTATGCTCAGCAGAGGGCTGGTGGGCTTAATTCTACATGGATTAACATCACAGTCATTTCCCAAAATAGAGAAGACCTGCAACCAAGGTTGAGCCCAGAGACCTTTATTGTCTAACTCCAGATGAGACATTTAGCTTTTTCTTTGAAGTGGCAAAGTGCTTTCTATTCATGGTACAGGGGAGGCTGAATCAATAGAGGGCAAGGCACTCACAGAACAGTGCTCTGCCCTTAGACCTCAGCAAGAGAGGCTTATGGACCCGCACCCTTACAGGTGCTATGTGCCTTCACTCAACGCTCTCTATGAATGGTACTCCTGACACCCACCATGGACAAATGGATCCGAGTACTCCTCAAGCCTAAGGACTGTGGCCACAGCCAGCCTTTGTCCCCTCTACCTGGTGCTCCTTGTATTCCCTTCCCAGATTAGGAATTTACTAACCAGTTAAGTTATCTTTCCTGCCTTTAGGGACGGACCGCACCGAGCCCTTGATGAGATGTGGGGATCTAGGGACCGAGGGTCTACACGGCCCAATGCAAGACTCTCCACAAGGTCTCACAAGGTTCAGGGCAGCAGAAACACCACTGAATGTAGCTGTGTGCTTGACTTACCTACTTCACTGGGTTATGGGTGGAATACTGAGAAAACCATCAAGCTGAAACTTTAACTAAGAAGGATAATTAGTAACAACAACTAATAGCATATGTGAATAGAATATAACTGAAATACTTCATAGATTGTATATTGTGTTTAATGGGGGAAAACATACATAAAATATATGACATAGAATT
Organism: Psammomys obesus; assembly: GCF_907164565.1. NCBI lineage: Eukaryota > Metazoa > Chordata > Mammalia > Rodentia > Muridae > Psammomys > Psammomys obesus. Next base: position 10,486,926 of record NW_026590699.1, read on the forward strand.
TTACCTTGGTATTGTTTTAAATACATAATTAAGTCATATTAATTATCCTTATAATATTGTACACCCTCATTTTATATCCAGGATTTTTTAACCAGTCCAAATAAAACTTCTACTCTCTAAAACAGTGCCTCCCTATTCTTCACTAACACAGCTCTTGGCAAGGATTATTTTCCTTTATGTCCTTGTGAATGTGTCTCTTCTGTAACAGATCTCTCATATAAATGGCATTAAAGAGCATTTTTCCTTTGGTATCTGGTTTATTTCATGGAGCATGTTCATTTTTAAAGTTTGTGTGTGTTGTATATATTATAGCTTTGTTTATTTTCATGCTTGAAAACATTCCTTCTGACGTATATTCTGTTCCTGTGTTCATCACCTGATGGTCACTTGGGCTTCCTCCACACTTTAGCTGTTTTACATGATGTTGCCAGTAAGACTGGTACTCACTATGTGAGCTTGTTTCCACAGGACATAGACTTAAGACTTGAACTGCTGGAGATTGTATGTTTAACTTTTAGAGGATATATCAAGCTGTTGCCTCTTGGTTTTAGCTAATATTTACACTTGAGGTATGTAGGCTTCTGTTGTAGCCATGGGACTTGGCAATGTTAGGGCCAGGCAGGGCATCAACTTTAAATGTTATCACTTTCTTCTTTCATAGCTTCCCACACTTATCACCGAGAAACCTGTATGACTTTGGAAGCTTTTGTGCTGTCCATAATTGAAAGATTTAGAAAGAATAGAAAGGAGAGAGAGAGAAAGAGAAAGAGAGATTTTTATTGTTATAAACTAAACCTAGCTGAGACCACATAGCTGGTAGTTGTCTGCACTGTATTAAAGTTGCTTGTAAAAAAAATTAATTCTTTTAAACTTTTAAAGTTCATGTATCAATGTCATTGTTTTTTCTCATACTCTTTGGACATTAAATAACTCAGTTCCCTTCCAAGGCTTTGTAGAATTATTTGTCCTAAATAACATATCTTAAAATGAGGCTTTTAAAACTATGAATGAAGAAGGAAAGCAAATATTAAAGGAAACAAAACAAAACAAATAAAAACAAACCAACAACCGGAGATTCATGAGCAGCAAGACCCTGTTCTCAGTGTTTGGGTACAGGCTGAGCTTTCAAATTCTTTGAAGCACACACAGTATTCTGATCCCTAACAACCCATAATGTTGAAAACTTAAGAAGGAATCTAGCATGAGGTAAGTGCCTTTGCATTTGAGTTTGAGAATAGAGAAAGGTCTAGCTGCCTGGAGGGAAAACTTTAATCACACTGTCTGGTCATCCTGGGTTCTGACCTTTCTCAACATTCATTCAATTGTTTGTTGTTCGCTCAGGTCTTGAAAAGAGCCAGTGGCTTTAAGGATGGAGATCTTTAGCATTTCTTAGTGTGGTTTATGTCAAGATTCTACCCTTGTCAAAGCACCTAAGTATGCTCGTGACAGGCAGAGAGGGATGAGGGCTCAAAAGTAGTTTCGGCTTTTGTTAAAATTTTGTTTCCCCCAACCAGATGAAAGCACATCCCTGTCATTGCCATGAAAAATGTAACTAATTAAAGTTATATTTTTCACAGTAAAATAAGAATCTCTCCAACTAGTTTTGATTTCTTCTTGCCTGCATTTTGTACTCCCTGTGGTTGTGTTAACCTTGCTCTACCGAACGCTGTCCCCACAATATAAAATTAAACCCACCTAATTTACTAGTTTGATATCTTGTGTTTATAGTTCTTCAAATAGCTCACGCACCCCCTCTCTCTGTAGACTGGACATCTTATATCAGCTGTGCAGATGTGCTAAGACGAGTGGATACCAAGTGACTTTCTCATAATCACACCAGGAATGTTAAAGAGGGTTACCTCAGTTCACAGGTTCTGATGTGCTTTCTTAAGACCATTGGAACCTCCATGCATAGAGTCCACACAGGGATCATACATGAAGTTTATGTTTCTGAGTGTCCAACAGAGTGTCTATCAAGTCTGGGGAATTTATTGAAGGTTTAAATTCAACAAGTAATATTTTCCCCATAGTAGTCTTTATGGAGTTTGAACTTATGACGGCACCATTATGGAGGTTTGGAGAATAGGCGGATACTGGGTCATGGGGGTCATGCCAAGGTTGTCAGTATTTTGGGGTCATTGTTCACCATTCTCACTGTAGTTCTGGAAAATACTCAGAACTCACAGATGAAGGATAAGTGCCTCGTGTGTCTGGAAATATTTCATAACATGTTCCTAATGTAAGTGGATTGTGGCCTGTTTCCTGCTGCCTCCCTCGTAAGGAGCTGCGGAGCCTTAACCAGTTTAAGCAGTAGCCTGCTGTCAGTGGCACACTCTGGAGAGGGCCCCGTCAGTACCACTGCCAGGGAATCACCACCTTCCCCATCATGGAGTGGCAGCTTTATATGAGTGTGAACTTGCTTCAGTAATTTGTTCTTTCTCTGCTTTAAGGATCTTGAAGGTAAAGGAATAATCAACATAAATTCTTAAACTGACTTTGATTCTTACATCACTCTATATCTTGGCATTAGTAATAGTTCATGTTTCATTAGTATTAGAATATACCTGAAAATGGAATTTCAAAATGAAAAGAGGCTATTTAAACTCACAGTTTAGAGACTGAAAGTCCAAAAAGCTTAACTTCTGTTAGGGCTTCATGGACTAATTTAATTATTCTATGTCAGATAGCATTTTAATGTCAGGAATTATTGAAGACTCTAATTTAGAATGACAGGGAGGAGCCAGTCTTGCAAACTCCCCAAGAACTTAAAACTCCCCTGCCCCAGAACCAGCACTCATGTGTTCTTGGAGAACAAACCACTTAAAAATCATTTGCCGTGTTGTTATCAGTGGCCCATAAGAAGAGGATGGGCAGCTTAGCAGCTGGTGTCACAGAAAAAGGAGACTCAGATTGTGGCTTGTTATGAACTGACAACCAGAACAGTTCTGCATTGGACTTACCACTTGCCTTTCCAGTGGAATTATTTTTAGAACATTCATTGAGAGAAAACCAAACATTAATAATCACACAAAGATACTGAAAGTAGTTTTATTAGAAGTACGATAATTAAGGACTGGATAGACCTAGGCAATAAAAAGGTTTCAGAGATACACATACAAGGAGGCAGAGATCACAACTTAAAGGTCACAGATGAAACTCAGTTCTTCACTTGCAGATAAAAGACCAATAAATTTGAAATACTTATCATCAAGGGAGACATTTATCATGTAAGCTGTTTGGTTCTTAAGCTTAGGCTCCCCCTTTAGTCCCTGAATTTTGTTTATATTAGTTGCTTCAATATTACATGTGCAAATTACATAAATATATACTACCTCTTAATTATATGTACATAAAGTAGTCTGGGAAGTCTGAAAGTTCTAAGTTTCAGGCAGATATATTTAAGTGACAGCACTGCTGAGAACTAGATTGATATCATTTGAGTGACAACTTGGAAACTGTGGCTCCAATCTAGTGGAAGAAGCCATAGTCCTTATCAAATTTGCAAGTTTTTTTTTTTTTTTTTTTGCTATTATAGGGTCTTATGTTTTATACAACAAATACATTATGAATCACAAGCCTGCTCCTCACTGAGAAGTTAATGTGTAAGTCACATACTTTAAACCATGTTGATATTTCAATCCTTCTCATGCTTTCTGTGTCCATCTGTCCTTCTGTGTTCTCCAAAGCCTCCTCATTCCAACCACAGATGCCCCTCATCCGACTTTGTGTGAGCCTCCCTTTCTACTTTGGACAAAACAATTGGACATAATCATTTTCACAATCTACTTTTTCCTTCAGTCTTTTTCTCTTATTCTTTTTTTTTAAACTTTTTAAAAATTTTTTATTAATTACACTTTATTCATTTTGTATCCCCCTATAAGTCCCTCCCTCCACCCTCCCCCCCTTTCTGCATGCATGCCCCTCCCCAAGTCCACTGATAGGGGAGGTCCTCCTCTCCTTCATTCTGATCTTAGTCTATCAGTTCTCATCAGAAGTGGCTGCATTGTCAGGGTTCTAGGTTATCTCCATGAAGAGTCCTTGGTTGGAGTATGAGTCTCTGGGAAGTTCCATGTGTTCAAATTTTCTTGTTCTGTTGCTCTCCTTGTGGAGTTCCTGTTCTCTCCAGCTCTTACTATTTCCCACTTCTTATATAAAATTCCATTCACTCTACCCGACAGTTGGTCATCAGGCTCAGCGTCTGCTTTGATAGTCTGCAGGGCAGAGGCTTTCAGAGGCCCTCTGTGGTAGGTTCCTAGTTTGTTTCCTGTTTTCTTCTGGCTTTCAGAGGCCCTCTGTAGCAGGTTCCTAGGTTGTTTCCTGTTTTCTTCTTCTTCTGATGTTTATCCTCTTTGCCTTTCAGGATGGGGATTGAACATTTTAGTTAGAGTCCTCTCTCTTGCTTAGTTTCTTTAGATGCACAGATTTTAGTGGGTTTGTCCTATGTTGTATGTCTATATGAGTGAGTCTCAGGGAGTCTTGAAGAATCACTTGTTTCCACACCCCAATTCTGCAATTGCAGGCATGTCTGACGACACCTGCTGAGTTTTAAAAACCAAACTCAGTAGTTCATGCTGGAAGGGAAGGGTATCACTGACTGAGCCATCATGCTGGACTTAGAACGCTTATGAAGCACAGAGCGGACATTTTGGTTATTAGGGAATTTTCTTTTGTTTGTTTTTTGGACAAGGAACATGCATTAAGGCACAGATATTTCACAGTGCTTTATTTTATACTTATTCAGTAATTGGTAAACAAAAAAAATGGGTTAATTAAAATTCCAAATTGTAATATAGGAATTTTTGCTTTATTTAAATTTTTATTATAAATATAGTTGGCATTGGCTATTTGTCACATAATTTGCATGCTCAAGGACCATCTGTTCCAGAAAGCATTCCCTCTAATAAGGCATTTATCACTGTCTTGCCTTATGTCTATTTATCCTTACTTATTAACTGTTGTAATAATCATAAAGTTTTAAGTGTCCTGATTTAGTTTCTTACTGCTGAAAATTTAGAGAAATTATATATTTAAATATATATAGCAACTACACAATTCATGGAAAGATAACAAATGTCATAATGGGTGATTTTAGAGAGAAAATTTGCAATTTCTCCAGGCAATGTACTCTGCTTTTTGAATACACTGTTTCAGACGAGGATGAGCCAGTAGACAAACTCGCTTGCCCGTCTGCCTTTGCTTGGTTGATGAAGATGAATGCTATCAACACAGACGGGAATTGCATACTGAACAGAGGTACCAAGTGCAGCAGCAAGATGCTGTGGTCATGAGAATCAGCCACTCACAGCTCCCTCCACTCTTGTTCCTTTATCTAGACATTCCAGAGCCTAGTCTAGACTGAGAAAATAGAAAGTAGACAGATTGTTTTCTCATGTCCAGAATTCACAGGACACCCCGCTTTAATGAGGCTGTATTAAAATAGTTGTACATAGGCTAATATTTTTGCTATAAATACTTATATTATTGAATTATTTATAAAGAAAAGGAAACCTTTGGCAACACAATATTAGATGAATTACAATACCCTACCTGTTGTTGTTTCTGTGCGCTTTAACTCTGTATGTTTTAGCGGTTACACGGGGAAAACCATCGGATTACCAGAATCTTACTGTTGAGTCACTGGAGTTTTGTGATGTACTGTGAGCAGCCTCTACAGAGCATGTTATATCTTCTAATCAGTGAGTCGCCACAGAGAAACTACCACACTTATCATATTGATTGCAGTTGCTCAAAATATCCTTACACTTTATTTGGCTCGGGTTGCACAAGAGCTGCAATACCGAGAGCCGTGCGTTCCCCGCTCGTTCACTGAGACTGGTTGGAAAGTACCCTGCTAAAGTATGGGATTGTGGGAGAAACATGTTTTCCTCTTGAAATCACAGGGGATCGTGTGCTAGGATTATGAATGTGGAATTACTGTTTTAGTAGCCTTCTCACTTCCAGCACCCTTTCCTCTCTCCGTTTCTCCCATTTGAAGGAGTCTTTGAAATGCAGCTGCCGCGGACCCGTTCAACTCTGTGCAAGTTCACTGCTTCCAGTTTTCAGGTGTGTCCCTTTATTTCCAGAGTCATCAACTCCTTTGTAAGGACTTGGGGTTTTCTCTTCCATTTTTAGACTTTGTCAAGTATCTGATGATCAAAACACAGAGGGTTGTCATTGTACAGTGATGGAGCATGGGGCTTCATCTCTGTAATGCGCCACATAGAATATTTTATTTCCAGCTGAAGATAATTATTTCTTAAGTAAGTAAGAAACAAGAAATAGGGAGGCATTGACACAAATAGACAGCAGTGAATTCAGAATTCACAGCAGAATGTTCCAATTAAAGCCAATGTTTCCGTGCCCAATTACCTAATTTGTAATTGCGACTATTCACTACACTTGATGACTCCCTTCAGCGCTTCCCTTCACTCCCCCAACTCCTTTCTAGTTTCATAGGATAGCTTCATGAGACACCCAGAATGGCCGGCTGTTTCTTTCCCATTACTCTCAGCTTCCAAGATTTATCAGTGAAACAATAAAGCATATGATTGGAGGGGGGATTTGTGCTTTCATATTGTTTGTTTCTTCAAGGTGTATGATGGGAACAGTTGTGTCAAATAGAAGCAAAGCCATAAGTCCTGTACTCAGAGATAGCTTAAAGGCAAAAAGTAGGTGTGGGGGGGAGGGAGAGAGAGAGAAGAGAAAGAGCAGTTGCATGCCATTTCTAGCATTTATAAAATATAGATGTGTCAGAGAAGACCTTAAGAAATAAAATAAACATATGGAGTGGTAATGTGGTAATGGAGAAGTTAGATGCCCTTGCCGAGATATTTCATGTGAGTATAAAGTGTTAATGTTTATGACGTGGATGATGGAGCAATCTGACAGTTAAATTATTTCAGCCTTTGGCCCAAGGTGCTGAGGAGTAAGATCCAGGATGCAAAGGTGTCTGAAGTGACTACCTGCGTCCCCAGGGATTTCCCAGTGGGGACTGACTTTATGAGAATCTATTGAGGTGCTTGATAAAGACACAAAATGAAAGTGAACTATCATCTGTTTGGATTTGCTCTTCTGTTTGTTGTGGTAAAGTACATGACAAACTTTATTTCCAGAGATGTTTTATGGGTCCTTGAGTGATAATAAACACATCAATATTTTGTACTGATTATCAAGATTCAGAACTATTTCATCCAGAAAAATTAAAGCATAGGCTCATTAAACCAAACATTATGTTCTGCTCCTTACTCACTGACTAACAATTCTAAACTCTTTCTCTCCTTGGACTGTAACTAGAGTCTAGTAGAGGCAGAATCACACAGCACTTTTTGTGACTGATATTAGTATAAGTTCCTATATTTTATATGTGCTCTACCATATTTCAAACTTAATTTTAGAGACTAATGCTGTTTTGCTGAATATCACATATATTCACATTTTATTTTCCATTCATGTACAATTATAATATGATAGAGAACTATTCAAAGATCTATCTATCTATCTATCTATCTATCTATCTATCTATCTTATGATCCTCATTATGATCTATTGCTCATCTATATCTATCATCTATTTATGATTTATTTATCATCTATCTATCTATCTATCTATCTACCCTCTATTTACCATCTATTTACATAGAGAAATTTTAAAATAGTAACATGGTTATTTTGGCAAAGGAACACAGCCAAAGACCTTCTAAATCTGCGTGATCCAGCTGGGATGTAACAAGCCACACACTTTTAATTTCTCTGGCTGGGACGCAGATGCTGCCATAGTACACATTTTTAACTCTGAACAATGAAGGCAGAGTTAGTTTGTAGAAGGAAGCACCTGTGTTTGAAAGTGATGTCTAAATGAGGGGCATACAAAGTGACAAATCAGATAAATAGACAGAATAGAGTATGCCCAGTTCTCATGAGAATAGACAGGAAAGAGAGACAACTTAGGAGAACAGTAAAAAAAAGAGAGTGGTCAGTCAGTTGGGAGTCAGCTGAGAGGCAATGCAGTGGAGTTGAGTTCTTGGCAGTTCAGTTAGTTGGCGGTGATTCAGTTTGTGGAGTTCAGGTGCAGTTTTTGCTGCAAGAGTTTTACAGAGACAGGTTGCAGAGAGAACAAGGACAGGTGAAGACAGAAGGAGCCGAGAATGAGCCAGAAGATTAGAACAGATTGTTAGAATTAGTTTGATGCCAAGCAGAGCAATTCAGTGAAGAGCAGAGAGAAGCCAGTTTGAATTAGTCAGCCTGAAGAGGAGTAGGAGGCAGAACATTTGAGTTGAGCCAGCCAAATTCAGAGAGAGCCAGAAAGAGGGAGTTTATCTGCAGTAAGCCTTTGAAATGGCAATTACATTTGGCAAATAAAGGTTACTTTTATATACTTACCATCTATCTATCTATCTATCTATCTATCTATCTATCTATCTATCTATCTATCTA
>NW_026590699.1:10495367-10535758 GCF_907164565.1 Psammomys obesus
CTATCTATCTATCTATCTATCTATCTATCTATCTATCTATCTATCTACCTTTTATCTGTACATATTGTTCATATCATTGGGTCATTGCTTTCTATTTGTTTAAGCATATATCAAGAAATAGAAATTATTTGATAATTTTTCTATCTTGAATTGGTTAAGAAAGTGGCATACCGCTCTCTAATGTGACGGCACCATTGTACTTTCCTTTTTTCCGGTGTCAGGGTAACACAGACAATTCTTTCTTTCTTTTTTATTTATTTGCTCAATGTATGCACTTAAAGAAAGGCAACTGAAAGGAGATAATTATCTCCTTTCACCATTTGGGTTCCTGTACTTGAACTCAAATTGTCAGCTTGTCCCTTTATAGGCTAATCCTTGTCTGTGCTAGGGTTCAGTTCTTCACATTCTCTTCATTAGTTGCTATGCAGTGTTTTTAATATTTGCCAGTGTAAATGAGTGAAACATAACTTCTTATTTTACATTATCTACACCATTAATAGTGTGGTTGAAGGACTTTTCTTTTTTTAATTTTTAATTTTTATTAATTACAATTTATTCACTTTGTATCCCCCCATAAGCCCCTCCCTCCTCCCTTCCCAATCCTACCCTCCCTCCCACTTCTTCACACATGCCCTTCCCCAAATCCACTGATAGGGGAGGTCCTCCTCTCCTTCCTTCTGATCTTAGTCTATCAGATCACATCAGGAGTGGCTGCATTGTCATCTTCTGTGGCCTGGTAAGGCTGCTCCCCCCTCAGGGGGAGGTGATCAAAGAGCAGGCCAATTAGATTATGTCAGAGGCAGTCCCTCTTCCCATTACTATGTAACCTACTTGGACACTAAATTGACATGGGCTAAATCTGTGCAGGGGTTCTAGGTTATCTCCATGAATAGTCCTTGGTTGGAGTATGAGTCTCTGGGAAGTTCAATGTGTTCAAATTTTCTGGTTCTGTTGCTCTCCTTGTGTGGTTCCTGTCCTCTCCAGATCTTACTATTTCCCACTTCTTACATAAGATTCCATGCACTCTGCCCAACAGTTGGCCATAAGTCTCAGCATCTGCTTTGATAGTCTGCAGGGCAGAGCCTTTCAGAGGTCCTCTGTGGCAGGTTCCTAGGTTGTTTCCATTTTTCTTCTTCCCTAATGTCCATCCTCTTTGCCTTTCAGGATGGGATGACTTTTCAATTATGCACTTAAAGATGACCATTTTTGTTGATATATATTAATTACTTTAAATAAATTAATATTAGTATTACTCATTCTTGTGCATTTAAATTTTTTTTAGAATTCTCAATATGTTCTGGAAATTAATTAATTTTTAGATAGATGATTTTCAGATATACATTCTTTTACTTTGTGAGTTTTACAGTTTTTCAAGTATGTCTCTTGATGTTCAACTCTAATAAGACAAATTCAAGACATATATTTTACCTGACTTTTACTCTGGTTTCTTGTGCCTGAAGTATTAGAAAGAATTTTCCCAGTGGTACTTTTTTAAAAGCATCAAATATATGTAGTTGTTTTTCCCTTTCGTTGAAAATAACTTTTTTCTCAATATATCCTGATTTGGAGACTCTCACTTCCCTACCCATCTGATCTACTCCCCTTTAGTCTCTCTTTAGAAAACAAACAGTCTTCTAGGAATAATAAGATTAAGATGATAAGATAAAACAAAAACTAACATATTGGAATTAGTCAAAATAAACAAAGAGAAGAAAAAGAATCCAGGATAAAGCAAAAGAATCAGAGGATCACTCATTCTTACACACAGGAATCCCACAAAACCGGGAAACTGGGGGCCAGATTACATAGCAGAGGACCTGGTGCAGATTCGTGCAGGCCCTGTGCCTGCTGCCCCAGTGTGAGTTGATAAGAGCTTTGATTATGTCGGTGTAGAGTTGTTTTCTTGCTGTCCTCCATCTCCTTTGACTCTTCCATTCTCTCTGCATCCTCTTCTTCAGGGTTCCTGAGGCACGATGGGAGGGACTTGGAGACTGTCTTTTCTAGGGCTCCCAGTCTCTGCATGATACCTGGCTCTGGGTCTCTATTTGCTCTCATCTGCTACAAGAGGGAGCTTCTCTGGTGATGACTGAGGAGAAAGCCTTTAGGAGGGACTTTATTTCTACACATTTTCTAGACCACTGCTACTTGGTTTTACCTTAGTTCCCTGGGCTTTCTAGTCCCAGCTTATTGGTCACCCAAGCAATGCTGTATATCAGTTCCATCAGGTGGATGGGCCTTCCCATCCACAGATATTGGTTAAACCTCCCACTTTTAGACTTACATTCAGGTGTTTAATCCATGTAAGTTTATTTCTGCATATCTTATTAGGTAATAGTTCAATATCGTCATGTTCTCTTAGTATTATTTGTTGTACTCACTTCTCCCCATTGAATATTTTAACACTTATGTCAAAATTATTTGCATATGCATGAAAGTGCTGCTCCACTTCCACATTACAGTCTGCTGCAGTGAATTCTAAAATTAGTAAGTGTGATAGCTCCAAATCAGTCTGTTTTTAGTGTTGATTTGGCTGTGAGGGATCTCCTGGGATTTTAAGAAATTTAGGATGAGTTTTTCTCTCTCTTAGAGTCATTGAAATCTTTGCAAGAATTTCGTTAGGTTTGTTAATGGCTTGGATGAATTTAGGTAATGTCTTACTCTGTTTTATGTTGATAGAACAAATCTATGAGCCCAGGTAACTGAAGAGGTATTTGAGTGATAGTGGTGGCGGGAAGAAGCCACTCAGAACAGTTCCAGCACTCTGAGAAGAGGTCCTTGATTGGGTTAAAACAGAGGCAGAAGCAGAAAGCGAAGCTGCTCCTAGTAGGAGCCAGTACCAGACGTGAATTGTGCTTACAGCAGCCTCCTCTTGAGTGACGCAATGAGGTGCAGAACCCAACAGCCTCTTACAAGATGAGATCAACTGTCTTCAGAGTCCTGTCTCAGGATCTACTCACTTCCCGCCAAGTCCTTCCTAGTTCCCAAGATCTGGAGGCATAATTCAGGTTCACATCAAAGTAGGTGACTTGTGTATCTTAATAGCATCACCTCTCCCATTTTCTAAGTATGTGCTTTCTTTTCACAGACTGACATTTAATGTCTTCTTTGTTTGGTAGAAAGTGTTTGTATTTCTAGTGCACAAATCTTTCACACACATACAATTTTATTTTACAATGTATTATAAGTAAAATTGTTTTCAAATTTCCCCCTTTGAAGAATTTATGTTAGTATGATATCTACAAACTCAACAGCATTTTCTGTGTCAATTTAGTATTATACCACTTTCTTGAACTTGTTAATTCTGTTTTTCTTATGAAATCTCAAAATTTTTCTATATGTCTTATCAGGTCTTCTGTGAAAACTGATTTTTTTTTCTTAATTCTGGGACTTCTTTTCTTTCTTAATGGCTGGCTAGGAACTGGAGATTTATGGTGAGACATTGCCAAAATGAACATCTCTGACCAGCTTTATTCTTAGAGAAAACTTTCCTTCTCCCAATATTGTATGTGATGCTTGTGTGTCACCCTCTGGGTTTTGTCATACTGATGCAGTTTCCTTCTGTTAGTACTTCCATTGAGTGCTTCTATCAGGAAAGCATATTAAATTTTGTCGAATGACTTTTCTGCATCAATAAAGATGATTGTGTATTGTTTCCTCATCATTCTGTTAATGTGGTGTATTATATAAATTTGGTTTTTCACATTGAAACATCTTTGCTTTCCAGGAATAAATTGTACTTGGTCATGGTGTATGATCCTTTTAATATGTTAGTGATTTGAGTTTACTAGTATGTTGCTGGGGATCTTAAACATAAATGCTATTAATTAACTTTTGGTAAAATTGGTTTCATTTATGATTTTCCTGTTTCAATTCCAGAAATCTTTGCTCTGCTCTTTATGGTCCAGTTCTTCTGTTAAGTGGTGTGTTTCATTTCTTGTCCTTTGTTCAGTTTATAAAGCTATGGAGTTAGACTTCTGACATGTAGCCTTTCTTGTTTTGACTTCTTGTTTGTGTGACACACGCACATATATATATTTATAAATATAAGTATATGTGTGTGATTTAAATATATATATATTTAAATATATATATTTATTCACTACCATATTCACTGCCTTTTCCGTCTTTTCTGTTTAGTAGATTTATTACAATATTTTTATGTTATGTTTGTAGAAGTTTTGCCTTCATATATGTCTGTATACCACATACATACCTGGTAGCAACAGAACTCAGAGTGGGCAGCAGATCCCCTGGAGTTACAGATGGTTGTGAGCCAACAGGCAGGTGTTAGGAATTGAATCTGAATCTTCTGATTGAACAAGTGCTCTTAATTGCTGAGCCATTGCTCTTCAGTAGCATAGCTGATTTTTAAAAAGAAGTATTTAAAAATTTTTCCTATTTTCCTTACTATATATTCTTTTTGTGTTTTTTTGTGGTTACCATGGTGATTACATTTTAATATGCTTTAGTTACAAGTTATACTTTAATTGGAATGCATACCAGCAAACTTCAATACTATAAACATTTTTTCTTTAAAATCTTTATCCCCACCCTTTCAGTCATCCAAGCTTCAAAATCATGTCTCTGTACATCTTATGTCCCAAAATAAAAATTGATATTTTTGTATGTCTAATTTTTAAATTATGTAGAAAACAAAACTTCATATTATAATCCACATTTAGATTAACATACCTGTTTTACTATTTTAGTCGTATATAATGTAGATTACACAAGATATAGTAGCCTCTAGATTATTCGGTGATTTCCCCTGATTTGGATCTCAATTTTTTTTTCATACAGCTTTGAGTTATACTTTAGTGTGCATGTCAACCAGGATTTATTATAGCGTTTCTATGGAGAAACCTGGCGGTAACAAAACCTCCATTTTGTTTATTTGCCAATGTCTTCCTTTTTCTGTCCTGGAAGGATGATTATGAAGGATATAGTATTTTTGTTTGTCATCATTTGTCAGCATTTCGTGTGAAGTGCGAAGCTGTTTTCCTCTCCTTTTGCTTCTGAGTAGTATCTCCTCTAGGGTCAGGAGCTCAGTTCCTGGCCCCTCAAATCAGACCTGCGGTTCAAGTCCACTGGAAGTTGTGACTGAAAGACTTCCACAGGAACCTTCCCTCAGTAGATGAGAGAGTGGCCAAAGGCTTACATCCGGGAGTGTCTCCCAGTGGTTATGAGTGTGGAAACAGGTTTATGGTGTTCCGGCTGTACCCCTTTACCAGAACATTATTCCCTAATGTTTATGTGTTCATGTGGAAGCATAGCACAACGATCTATGTTTTACTTATTTGCTATGTAACACTTTGTCTCCTCTAGGATTCTGAACTGCAGTGAGGCGCCTCTGTCCCTGTAAATCAAGGAAGCACTGAGAGGAAACATGCCTCCAACTGTAACTCTCATGTTGTTCACTCCCAGAGAACACTGCTGAGAGGGGAACAACCTCTGCGTGGTAAGAGAAGTGAGTGGGGCTCTGAGGGAGCCTTTGAGGGAGCAAGTAGAAACAAGCAGAGTCTGCAAAATTTTGTTAAGGATTACTACGAATATGATTGCATCAAAGTTTTGTATGGTAGTGACACTTCCAAAGGTTGAGTATTCACAACAACATAAAGGCATGTGTTTGCTGAGAATATTATGGACATTCTACAACTTCAGATGTACTGAATTTATAGTACATGGATTATGAGCATTGAGCACACACACACGCATATTAGTTTCCCATTACTGAATTCCAAATCATCTTTCTTGCTGGATGAGTAGATGCTCTTTAAAAGGATGAGATTTTTTTTCCCCTCAGAGATTTATGAGCCCTCCCTTTACCTCCAGTCTTCTTGTTTTCAGACCATCTTACATGGTCTGAAATCTGCTTGTGTTGAATCAATATTATTATTTTCAAAAAGTCTCAGTTTTTCCATTGGCAAGTGCTCAAAAAAAAAAAAAAACCTTTATAACAATTCTTCATAATGCTGTTGCCAATTTAGCTTCTTTCCATAAAGTGTAATTGCTACAGGGCAATTGTGCAGCGGGATGCATGTCCATGTGTATGTGAAAAATGACATTTTAAATGCTTTGTGGGGAAGAGTAACCATTCTGGATTGAATTGAATGCAAAGTTGGCTTTCCATTTGGAAAAAAATTTACATGCTAGAGTAGTTCTTATATAAGAACATTAAACGTCTCATCCTAAATTATGCACCTCAGGGGATGTTATGATAGCTGTAATTGTTTATGGGGAAATATTCACTCTTAGAAAACTTAGGTACTGACAAGAACTTGGAAAGTATAGCAATAAATGCCCAACTGTGTCTCAGCAGGGAGATACGGTTATGTTCCTGGGTCATTGGATGCGTGTTGTGACTGGAACTATCCAAATGACATAGAGTGATAGATAATAGGCAACAGAAGCACGGGGAGTTCTGCTTAGAAAACACTATATTTCTGATAACAAATAAATGCTGTGGCTGCTAGCCTTGACCTTAACTAATGTTTGGCATAGCACTTTTGCCTCAGCTAATGGAAACAGCCACTGGTGAATTCTTGATCCAATTATACTTTTTTTTCATTTTCATTTTAAATCTGTGATTGATGCATCTCTTCCACTGCTCTCCTGACGTGCTGAAATTGCACCTGTATGGCTGTTTATGGCTCCATATAACAGCTGAGTGTTCTGCATATTGGTCCCAAGTAATAGGCACAATTTGTCTTACTCCAAGTGGGTAAGCCTGTAGCAGCCAGGGGGAATTTGTAGGAGTTACTTTTCTCCTTCCACTAGGCAGTGGGATTGGTGGCAAGGCAATTTTACCCAGCGACGAAACTCACTAGCCCTGGCCATTATTTACAGGAAATTATTTACACACTGGTTTCAAGGATATGTAAAACAAAATGAAATTTAAGTAATATAAACTGAACTTGAACACACAAAAAAATCATCAAGTAATTCAAAGTTGGTAAAGGTTCAAGAACACACATATCTCCATCTTCTCCTAAGGAGAAGAGAGAATGAGACAGCAGTGCACGGCCCAGCACAGGCGCTGGACTTAGTTGGGCACCACCAAGCCAGATGGGGCTGTGCATGCTTGGAAGCATGCAGGGCTGTTCTGAATCCTTCTCACGTGTAAGCATGCACTTCAGTAGAGTTTTCTCTCTGCTTCAATGACAGTTAATTTACAACTCCCAGTGTAGGAATGGTGGATTCATTGTTCATGATTGTTCATGTGGTTCATGATTGTTTTTCTCGGTTGTGTCTACTTTCACCCCTTGAGGTGGAAGTAGAATTTTAAAGCATATGAGAAAAAAGTGGTATTAATTTAGACTATCACTAAAACAGAAAATCAGGGAAATATAGATACTAATGACATCTAGGCATTGTTTCCTGTATCAACACTATCCCTTTTATGAGTGAAGGAAGCTGAACATTTATTAACACAAAGATATAAAAGGAGAGATGTCACGAGCAGTAAAGTTTTGCCACAGCTTGGTTCCTTTTAATGAAGAATTCACGTAAAGTGGTTCCTGTTCAGGACCGCAATTCATTTTCATTTGACATGAATGCATACTCACTAAGACCAGATGAAAGGAAAATGTAGTGGGTGATCTTCTTTGATGACTCAACATGCTGAGGAAGTTACAATTATACTGAGCTCGACCCAAATCTGGCCTTATTAGTGTTTGCGAACATGTCGGTTTTCCTCTATTGTTGGCACAAGAGTTAAAACCCAGATTTTTCTGCACAACATTGCAAACAAATGGGCCAGAGCAGTGTGCTGTGAAAACAGTAGATGAAATGTCTTCCTAATGCAGCATTGCTTGCATGCTCGGCTGACATGAAAGCCATCTTGGATTACGTCCATGTTCACCAAACCTTCACCCTAACTTTGCTGCTAAGTGATGTGGCACTGAAGAGAACTTAACAGCGTGGACGTTAGAGGAAGTCTGTGTGAGGACATAGGTGGATACCCCTAAATCTACAGCCTTAACAGCATGGACGTTAGAGGAAGTCTGTGTGAGGGTATAGGTGGACACCCCTTAAATCTACAGCCTTAACAGCATGGACGTTAGAGGAAGTCTGTGTGAGGACATAGGTGGACACCCCTAAATCTACAGCCTTAACAGCATGGACGTTAGAGGAAGTCTGTGTGAGGACATAGGTGGACACCCCTAAATCTACAGCCTTAACAGCATGGACGTTAGAGGAAGTCTGTGTGAGGATATAGGTGGACACCCCTTAAATCTACAGCCTTTCAGCTTTAGCTTTAGCAATCTATGAATAGAGCACATCAAACCTGTGTTATAATTACACTTTTTTAGTTCATGCCTTGATGAGCAAAACCAATCTGTGAGAAAAGGCAAATAATGCTCTTCTTGTGCTTCACTGAAGTTCATTGGTTTTATGGTATGGAAACCAAGTAAAATAAAAAAGGAAGCATTGATTTTGAATCAGATGGAACAAATTAATGCCCATGTAAGTCAGTGACCATGCCAAGACAGCGCGTGAGAGAAGACATAGCAGAAGTGATCATACCTGACCAACTAGAGTCCCAGGTGATCTTATCATTATGTATTTCTTTATCATTACTTATTTAACATATAAGTATTTTTATACTTGACTAATATTTAATAAATGTTATATGATAGTAAGCCTATTTGGATCTCTTTAGTAGACTAACCTGTGCTCGTGGGGGCTCACAGAGGCTGAACCAGCAACCAAAGAGTCTGCCTGGGCTGGATCTCAACCCCATGCACAGATGTAGCAAATGTAACCATGCAGAGGGTTTCCAAAAGCTCTTTATATGTTCAGTACCCTTAAAAAGAAAGGCAGAGGAGGGAGGGGCTTATGGGGGGATACAAAATGAATAAAGTGTAATTAATAAAAAATTAAAAAAAAAAGAAAAACCCCCCCCCAAAAAAAGAAAGGCAGGATTCTTAGCTTTCTACACAGTACAATAAATCACCTCAATATTGGTGGCTAAATCATCACAAATTTTTATTTGCATACTAGATTAGAACAGTTAGAGATCAATGTTTCAGCATGGAAAACTTTTTCTTGGGAGCCTCTGGGTAGACAAATCACTCTTTATTTCAGCATCTAGAGACTCCTGCAGTGCTCTGCTCCTGGCTTCTTCTGCCTAACGCCTTCATCAAAGCTGATCCGTCTTCACATTTCTGCCTCCCTCACCTAAGAATGTCTGAGTGTATTCTTAGCCTTAAACATCACGCAAAGTCATTTCTGATTTGAGAACTGGAATGTTGTTTGATGGGACCGAAAGTAACTGAAGGCAATGATCTGTCTGCCACAATAACCATAAAAGGAACCTATTTTACAATAAACATACATATAAGTAAACACTTAGCTACAAGAAAATAAAGTAACTATTTCAAAATTCAGAGATCATGAAATGCTTCATGCGTTGTTTCTGGACGAGAAACTATCAGGTAAAATTTATGTCCATGTAGCCGTGAGTTACACGCACAGATACAAGTGAGCACACACACATGTACACATACGATGTGCAGAAGAGCAATTCGCAGACACAGAGCTCAGGTTTAGCGACTCCAATATCTACCGGGAAACCTCACCACAAAGGGATAATGAGAATAAAAGAGCTGGGTCATTGAAAGGAGAGAAATGTCTGTAGTTGCAGGAAAGAATGAGGTCCAGATGGAATGAGATTTCTAGTCCTGAGAAGCATGAATGAGAATTAACTCAGACAAAGCCACAGCACAATACAATTAGAGAAACATTAAAAATCCACATTCTTTTGCACTTAGGCAGGAGGCAAAGCTCAGGAGATTGTCTTCAGAGCACAGTGACAATAGGCAACAGCTCTTTTTCTTCTGGGAAACTGGGAAGAGCTTCTCTTAACTGTTCTTATTACAATCACGTTAACCCTGTAATATAATACATGCACTATTTAACTCTAGCGGCCATTTCACAATATGCAGATATTCCAAGCCATTCCCATGCAGAGCAGCAAGTTTGTCAGGTTAATAACACATATTTGTGTGCCTTAAGATATACATATTTAACTGGGAAAAGCTAACAGAAAAAAAATTCTACAAAGACATAAAGATTAAACTCCTTGGCTCCATAATTCTCTATGAAAGACAGGAAAGAAAATATACCAGAAACTTTAGCAAAATAAAAATAAAATAATTTATAAAACGCTATGGCATAGAAGTCACTATTCCCCTGAAGAGTCAGTCAAGAAGGAGGAGTTAACGATCACCATGTCTTCTTGCCGACCTTCCCATGTGCATGCTTGCGTGTGATGAGAGACTGTCGAGTACTTCTTCCGGTAGTGTTCTATCCTGGCACGTCTGAAATCCGTGTGTGTTATTATGCACTCACACATGCAGAGATGACATATGTACAGATACAGATCACTTTAACAACTGACTTGAGGTCAAATGTTAAGGGAGCTAGTGGTAGTGAGCTTAAGGACAGTTGATCAGACCATGGGAACTGTCATCTCCCTTCCCACGGAGTTCTTGCATTTACAGGAGAATATGGGCTGCCGGGAGAATTCTACATGGGGACACTCAAAGTACCCTGAACTAAGGAAACTATTTAGCATGAAATAACTATAGTCTAGGAAACTTCTTTGATGAAAGGAGTTTTTCATGAAGCTGTAGCTACTGGACATTACGGGTTTAAAAGTAATTTGCATATATTAGCTGAATCCCTTAGCATCACCTTCTTTCTTTTTAAAGTAATCGTTTATTTTTATTTTATTTGGATTGTTTTTTAGATTTATTTATTTATTTATTTGCCTGAATGTGTATCTGTATGAAGATGTTGGAACTCCTGGAGCTGGAGTTACAGGCAGTTGTAAGTTGCCATGTGGGTGCTGGACATTGAACCTGGGTCCTCTGGAAGAGGAGCCAGTGCTCTAAACTGCTGAGCCATCTCTCCAGAACCCTAGGGTCAAGTAAAAGGGGAGGAGGACCTCCCTTATCAGTGGACTGGGGGAGGGGCATAGGGGGAGAAGAGGGAGGAAGGGTGGAATTAGGAGGGGATTGGGGTGGGTCACAGCCAGGATACAAATTGAATAAATTATAATAAATGATAATAATAAAAAAGTAATTTACGTGCAAGTGGATAGCTTTAGGATAGACATGCTGTTGTGTTCTTTATTGAATTATATTTCCTCAGGTATTCTAGGAAGATTGCAATGAAGTTTGGTTTGTTTGCATGAACTCTATATGTTTTTCTCACAATCTACATATTAGATATGTCAGTGTAAATAATATCGATGGCATATATATTAAGTAGGTTTTCATGCAGAAGCCAATTGCAATCACACAAGGGCAATAACTTGGAATCTTGAATTGGGAAAGATTTTCATATGGCAACCCATAGCAGAGTCTCATATATCCCTTGATTATTTATTGATGACCTTCCTCATAGACCAGGAGTGAGAGTGAAGGCCACAGGTAACTGGTGAGTCTGTGGTTCAGGTAGTGTCAGCAAACAAATATTTCAAAATAGGTTCTCATGGTTGTTAGGGGGAAAATATCCAATATTGCATTTTTTAATCTCTTGTAGAAATTAGTCTGCCTATGGCTGAGGTATGCATTACTCTGAGCACAGTCTGTTGTCTTCAGTTACTAGAATTAGCTACCGGTTTGTTAGACTGGTGACTGAATGCTAAGATTAAATTTTCCCAGGAAAACACTGGGGCACCCAAAACTTAATAAAGCATGAGTACACAAAAATTTGAGTTTATGGTAAATTTTTTATAAGAATGCATTTATAAAAGAAATAATGTAACAGTCTAAGGCTTGGATATCCAGACTACATGGATATTTAAAAAAAATGGCTGAATTTAACCCTGGAGAGGCTGAAGAGTGAGTTTACAATCTCTGTGTTTTAAAGTTTTGGGTTTCCTTTATTCAAAAGGACTGATTTTTACCTTCTAAGCACCCTCCAAAGTCAAATCAAGATAAACATCCCCTTGAATACCCTTCCCTTCCAGCTTCTTCCTATTGCTGTGATAAACTTCCCTAACAACAATAACTGACTCATGGGAGAAAGCTGAACTCCATCCTGACAGGGGGATCAAGTCAACATGGCTCAGGCAGCTGGTCACATGCTAGAAAGGTGTATCAAATATTATAAAAACTCAAAATGCTGATGAAGTATTTCTATTTATTATCTGTTACTGCATTTGTTAATTCAGTCCTTTGCCAAGATGTTTTTATGAAGCATATAGGTGAGGCTTCAAAGAGAAAGACAAAACTATTTAATAATGTCTTCATACACTTGTTTCAATAAATGTGCATATGTACACACAAAAACATACATATATATTCTTGTCTAAAATATTAGATAAGAATATGTGTTTATATATTAGACAAAAATATATATTATATTAGACAATAATTTAAATAAGCATATAACCTTGTCAGATCCCAAATATGTTAACTTAGATAATTTTTCTATACCCAAGAGTTTAATTTGTAGCAGGACTCAGAACCCTGTTTCAGGTTTCTGATCTTCACTCTGTGACACAATGCACAATGCACGCTGGGGACAGGTGCTATCATAGGACACTGAGGCAAGTAGTTCTTGCTTTCCAAAATGTTAGTGTGGGTGGAAAAATGTCATATTCATCCCCAAATGGTGAACAAAACAGTCTTTGATTAAAAACCTGTAAATATTAAGAACTTGTTAACCAAACATGTATTTGACTTAAAACACAAATAAATGTTAAGTATATGTGAAAATAATGTTACTGTTGTTGAAGAACGGAAAGATACATTTTGTGGTGAGGGGTACTGTGTTTCTGTTTTAGTATTAATTGTAAACAATGGAACAGGCTAGCATGCACCTACCCAGATATGTAGCCAATGATTGCTTCATTCTGTCATCTGTATTCATTGTTTAAATAAGAATTAGGATTCCTAAGGAAAAAGATGAATTTTCTAAGCTTAGACAGAGTTATTTTGAAGGTAAAATACAGGCAATTTTAGTTTAAAACTTATCATAACATTTTCTCTAAGTGCATCCAAACCACACATTTTAAAATCTCATAATAGTTCAAATAATAAACTGTCTTAAGAAAGACCAAATATAGTCCATGGCAAATGAAAGCTGACCAATGAGCTTTTCTAAGCATATGTAGGAATCAGTCATGAGGAAAAAAAAAAAAGGTGCTGAGACACCTGGGTGACAGCATTTTAAACTATCATATCACCTTAGTGTCTACATTTGCCAAATGTGCACTTAAAATGCCTTTTATTATAAAGCATCTCAAAGTTGGCTTTTATAAAGGTACCTTTTAAGGTCGTATTTATGTCACTCATACACACAAATATAGAAGAAACAAATGCGTAGAAATGTTAATAAAAAATTCTAGGAAATCTTCGCTGAAACACTCTCCCATAGAAATGGCTACATAAATAATATCTGAGCAATGGCAATATCAATATACATAGTAACACTGAAGGGAAAAGTTATTACGGTATCCTGTGCCTGGACTAGGAACCATAGGTAACTGATGACCTGTGAAAGAAGGAAAAGTAGCCTCTCCAGGGAAGAGACCTCTAATTATTGTCCAGTGCAGAGTGCTCAGTCCTGAAACCACATAAACACAAGCAATGAACTGCCCCATTAGGTTGCATTTATATATTTGTTCATACATATACTTACATATAAATAACAATGAGAAACAGTAATTAGGAAGAAGAGGCTATCAATCTGAGACTAGGAGCCTATGGAAGGAATAGATGGAGGAGATGAATAAGGGGTTGAAGGGAGAAAAGGGAATGGGGTTGTAATTATATTTTAATAAACTGTATAAAAATAAGAGGTTAAAATATTTTAAAGAAAAAATACAAAAAAAATCAGCCTGCTTTTCAATAACAGAAATATTATTTGTGTTTACACATAGCACATACAGCAATGATCCCTATGTACAGACTGCATGTGCTGGCATTAGAGCTATTTCAGGGAACTGGCTGTCCCCGCCCCGTCAGAGCTGCACTGCAGCGCTTCTCTTTACCCATGCCTCAGGAGCCAGCGTAAGTTGGACTATGACTCCATATCTGCATGGCTGGTGAGTAAGCGCTCTCAAACAATGGCACCAAGGATCTCTGGCACCTGAGGTTTCTGAGTGCTCAGTTTCAAAAACTGGTCTAGAATCGCATGTACACTGGATCATAAGTAACGGACCGGCGACATTTCTGGCAGTGTTTGCCTGTGCTGTGTGGCGACTTTTCCACAGTCTGCTCAGAATGCACGCTAACGGAACTCGTCCTCACTGCAAGCCACAGACGACCTGAAACACGCCCACTCATACACGAAACTACTGCAGGTTATAAATTATACTTTTTCCCGTAAATATTAAGTTTTATGCTTTTAGGGTAACAATACAGTGGGTAATTTCCACAAAGCAATTTTTTATATATTTTACAACAATTGTTACTCAGAATGTAAATTTCAAATTAGTGCATATATGATCTATATCGTAGTAGAAGGTTTGATTTTAAAAATTGCTGGTCTAAAATGGCCATCCTGCCAAAAGCAATCTACAGATTCAATACAATTCCCATCAAAATACCAACTCAATTCTTTACAGACCTTGAAAAAAAGATTCTCAGCTTCCTATGGAGAAACAAAAAACCCAGAATCTCCAAAACAATCCTGTACAACAACAGATCATCTGGAGGTATCTCCATTCCCGATCTCAAGTTGTACTACAGAACAATAGTAATAAAAACTGCATGGTATTGGCATAAAAACAGAAAGGAGGATCAATGGAACCGCATAGAAGACCCAGAAATAAACCCACACACCTATGAATACTCGATTTTTGACAAAGTAGCCAAAACCATTCAATGGAAAAATGACAGCATCTTCAACAAATGGTGCTGGTCCAACTGGATGTCTACATGCAGAAAAATGAAAATAGATCCATATTTATCACCCGGCACAAAACTAAAGTCCAAGTGGATCAAAGACCTCAACATAAAACCAGATACTCTAAATCTGTTAGAAGAAAAAGTGGGGAACAGCCTAGAACTCATTGGCACAGGAGACAACTTCCTGAACAGAACACCAACAGCACAGGCTCTAAGAGCAACAATCAATAAATGGGACCTCATGAAACTGAAAAGCTTCTGTAAAGCAAAGGACACTGTCATCAAAACAAAACGACTGCCTACAGATTGGGAAAGAATCTTCACTAACCCTTTATCTGACAGAGGACTAATATCCAGTATATACAAGGAACTAAAGAAGCTGAAAAGCAGCAAACCAAGTAATCCAATTAAAAAATGGGAAAAAGAGCTAAACAGAGAATTCTCTGTAGAGGAATATCGAATGGCAGAGAAGCACTTAAAGAAATGCTCAACCTCATTAGCCATCAGGGAAATGCAAATCAAAACGACCCTGAGATTTCACCTTACACCCATCAGAATGGCCAAGATGAAAAACTCAAGTGACAACACATGCTGGAGAGGTTATGGAGAAAGGGAAACCCTCCTCCACTGCTGGTGGGAATGTAAACTGGTACAACCACTCTGGAAATCTATCTGGTGCTTTCTCAGACAATTAGGAATAGTGCTTCCTCAAGACCCAGCTATACCCCTGCTAGGTATATACCCAAAGTTTGCTCAAGTACACAAAAGGGATATTTGCTCAACCATGTTTATAGCAGCTTTATTTGTAATAGCCAGAACCTGGAAACAACCCAGATGTCCATCAACGGAGGAATGGGTACAGAAATTGTGGTATTTTTATACAATGGAATTCTACTCAGCAATCAAAAAGGAGGAAATCATGAAATTTGCAGGCAAATGGTGGGATCTAGAAAAGATCATTCTGAGTGAAATATCCCAGAAGGAGAAAGACAAACACGGTATATACTCACTTATATAGACCTATAAGATATAATAAACACAATGAAATCTATACACCTAAAAAAGATAATCAAGAGAGCAGACATGGGGTAAGATGATCAATCCTCGTTTAGAAAGACAGATGGGATGTGCATTGAACATATGACAGGAGTCTACTGAGCGCATCTGAAAGACTCTAACTAGCAGTGTTTTCAAAGCAGATACAAAAACTCATGACCAAACCTTCAGCAGAGTACAGGGAATCATATGAAAGAAGGGGAGTTAGTATGATGGGGAAAGGATAGGAGCTCCAAAAGGACCAAATATATCTGGGCAGAGGGTCTTTTCTGAGACTGACATGCAACCAAGGACCATGTATGAATGTAACCTAGAACCTCTGCTCAGATGTAGCCTGTGGTAGCTCAGTAACCAATTGGTTTCCCATAGTGAGGGGAACAAGGACTATTTCTAACAGGAACTCAATGACTGGCTCTTTGGCCTCCCCACTTCCCAAGGGAGGAGCAGTCCTGTTAGTCCACAGAGGAGGGCTTTGCAGCCAGTCCTGAAGATACCTGATAAAACAGGATTAGATGAATGGGGAGGAGGTCCCCCCTATCAGTGGACTTGGAAAGGGGCACGGTGGAGATAAGGGAGGGAGGGAGGGACTGGGAGGGAATGAGGGATTGGGACACGGCTGGGATACAGAGTTAATAAAATGTAACTGATAAGAAAAAAATAAAATAAAATAAATTGCTGGTCTAATTACTAACTTGAATCTCATTTTAAAAAAAATCACTAAACATATTTGACTTGGGGTTAGGGCATAATTTCTAAAATGGCTATAATTTTACTTATGTCAATTTGTATATACATTTCTGTAAAATGACATTATTATCAATTCCAAATACTGATCAATACTCAAAGTTGTGAAGGTACCTTCTGTACTTAAGTATCAAATGTTCAGCCTTTGGGTAAACCCTGTTTCTTCTAAAGGTAGCCGTAAGAAAGTGTATTGCTTTCTCTCCTTAGAGTCCTGTCTTGAAAAACTAACAAGAAAAATACTGTATTGCGTGTATCCATATGTTCCTGCACATTTTCACACATTCATGCTCATACGCATGTTGCATGTATGTGAACAGTGCATACTATGGACAGTGAAGCTAGTCCTGGCAGACAATCCTCATGCCAGTGCTTATTTATTATAGTTTTCTCTTTCAGGCTGATATTTGTATAGCTCAAATGCTGACTTCTATACCAACAGAGATCTGATTACGGGCTGGACTTTGGCTTGTTAATCTTATGGCTGTATCACATTTTCTAAACATCCCCTTCAGCACCTTCTGATCGGTTTAATAAAGAGCCAAATGGCTAATACCTGAGGCAGGAAAGGAAATCTTCTATGTAGCAGAGACAGAGACTCTGGGAACAAATTGGAGGTGTGAGACACAGAGAAAAAAACAGGTACTGGAACTAAGAAACTGAGGAATGTTAACAACCTCATGGCAGAATGTAGATTAATATAAATGGGTTAATTTAAGTTTTAAGAGCTAGCTGGGACCAAGCCAAACTTTCATATATAAAGAAAAAGTCTCCATATCATTATCAGGAACTGGTGGTCCAAAGAATGTTCTGTTATAGACTGAAGTCATTTGAACTGTTAATAGTGCATGCTTTATAGTGGTATAATTCTCCAAGTTTTTCTATACTGCAAATAAGAGCAGGATAGGAAGATTTTACTGTTGACAATTGTGCCCTCATGTGTTAACTATATTCACATGTGTTTAAGTGAATAATTAGGCACATTTTACTCTATCCCACTTATAATTATAACATGACCTTTGTTCTATTTATATATACAAGTAGTATATTCTAATGTAATGTTTTCTGAAGAAGAAACACTTGATAAGAACCTAATTCCCTAAAAGAAGTATACAATAACTTTTATGTGACCTAACCTTGAAAAAATTAAATGAAAGACAACTGCACCATAGACTAACTTCCTGATGTTCGGTGTAAATTCTCTGTGCCAAGCTAGCCAAGGACACCTTTCTTGTCCATTTGATGGAAATGACTTTCATGTGTTTGTTGATTCAAGCCTATTCTGCCTTAGACAATATGGGAACTTCAAACCTTTCGACTCTGCTATTGACAAGCTTTCTATGATTGTAAATTTTCTCTATTCTTTGGTGAGAGTGTTCTATATTTTAAATAAGAAGGGGAAAATAAATTTCAGGCAAGAATGAAAGCCCCCACATTAGACTGATTCTGCATTTTGATACAATTTACAAATATGACATCAAACATTAGAGGATTTATTTTATTTCTATATCAGAGGAAATCTAAATATGTTGTGACAACCTTAACTCTGAATTTCCTTGTTTTGTCAGTTTAACCTCCATCTTTGCTATGCTGTTTTGAACATTGCCATGCTTTTAACTCTCAAACAAGAAACAGGTGGTTAAACAGCCGCATGTGGCCAGAGTCTTTGCGTGTGATAATCTGCATTAACTAAATATTGTTTTTGTCTTTGTCTAGATACACATTTTATTTTTGTTTATCCTTCCCACTAAGCCTACACTAATAAAAAATTAACCAATGCTTAATATAAACCAGGCCTCAATTCCCTGACCTGTGCTCGTGAGGGAGAGCTCTTGCTGAGTCTCTATCACTTGCTGAGATGCCAAGCAGGCACTTGCAGGATGCTTTGAGAGACTAAAGTCTGTCCTGAGATCATGGTTGTGTGTTCTAGAATTAGAGCTCTGAACGTTTCTCTCGATGATGAGATTCAAATGCTGCCTTGCTTGGACGGCTTCAACTCTTTGCCGCTGCGAGATACTGACCGGCTCTTCAGATCTTGCTATAGCTACCGTCTGAGGGTGGCTCACAGTTTACAAAGACCGCTGGCACAGCGTCATCACATGGCATGCTCTCTGAGGGCAGGTCACTAACAGTGGCAGCAGCTGCAGGCAGAACGGTAAACCATTCTAAAAAGAAAACCGGCCTCTCCAGCAGACTGGTAATTTGGAGACACAGAGGGTATCATGGCATGAACAGCCTCTCTTGTCCAGATTCACGGTTGATATCTGGGGACTGACCTGAGACGGGGAGGGCACTCGTGAAGCCCAGAGCATCAATGAAGGGTACGTTTCTGTATCCGTGGTCTCCTCTGAGCCTCCTCTGCTCCCATGCGATGAGGAGCCTTTCTAGGTGATTCAAACGGAAACAGCAGAAGCAGACATAGGGAACATTATGTGAACTGTGTCAGTGAAGTTGGAATAGGGGGGCAGAAGGCCAACTGAACGAGGCCAAAGGATGTGTGATCAGAGGAGTCAAGCTCTGCCCAGACTGTCTTCTGCTGGTGTTGACATCAGAACTCTGCCCTCTCTTTGGATCTGAGGAAACACAGATGAACATCAACACCTCAGTTCGTTGCTGATGGTGGAGAGCTGGATGACCTCTGTGATGTACTGGGAAGCACCTGCTTTCCTTCTCCCCCTGAATTAAACATGTTGGTATATTTGCAGCCTGCTCCATTTCCTCATAACTGTGAAGCAGTGGCTCTTGGATTGTTATTATGTATCAGGGAAGAATGTGAGCTTCTGTCCATGAGAAGGCTCAAAATGCAACCTAGCCAAGTAAGCTTGATTTAACTTTTAAAAGGGGAGGTAGCTGCAGGCTCGGCGTTTATATGTTCTGGAAGCTGCTTTTTCCTGAGCAGGAGAATCTCTGCCACTTTAAGGACATCTAGGATTTTCTGATTGGATCTCCAAGCCTTGAAGGGAGGGGTTATATAGACATCCCCTTTTAGGTCTGAGTACTTCAAATGTCTCTCATTCTCTGCATAGTGCCTGTTTGTGGATCTCTATGTCGATTCTCATCCTCTGCAGGAAACAGCTTCTCTGATGAGATTTGAAGGTACCCTGATCTGCAGGGATAGCAGTATGTCATTAGGAGTCTTCCTTTTGCTTCCCCCATTCCCCCTTTGTGGCTCCGCCTCTCCTGGGAAGCCAGGACTCTGCTGGAGCAGAGGTGCATGCTCCTCCACCAGAAGGTCTGAACACTCTCAGTCTCTGGGCAGAAAAGGATGAAGTTCAGGTTCCTGAGTGAGCACAGAACGAGGTCCCCGTTACAAGAACTCTGGCCCAGCTGCAGTTGCAGGAAAAGGAGATTTTCTCCAAAATAAGTGTTTGCTGGGCTGTCAGCACTGGGCCAGGTGGCAGCAGGCAGCTCAGGGCTCTGAGACTGAGTCAGGTGGCAAAGAGGGCCAGGCCTGCCTCTGGTGGAGACAACAGAAGAAGCTCTCAGTGGCTGCATGAGCTCTAGCAATGACTGTGGTGGTTCTGCAGAGACTGGCTGGCCAGAAGTTGAGTCTGGAGAGCTGAGTGATGAACTCTTCAGGGAGAGAGGAGGCCCTTTCCTCAGTGCCATGGTCAGAATAGACTGCCAGTCTTAGATGTCCTTTGGTGAAATAGATGGTGCTCGCAGCTTTACTTCGTGTGAAACGGGGAGGGCCTTTGAGGATGAATACATCTTATTGGCTAGGACCCTGGCAATGCTCTATTTGCACGAGGAAAAATAACAGGCGACACGCTCTTGTGACTGACTACCTGCTACCTGACTACTACCGCCAGGGTGCTACGTCTGTCACACGCTCCCGAGGCAGGCACCGAAACAGGAGAAAGCTTTGTCTCACACCTGTTCTCAGGATGACATTTTAAATCTCAGGTTTGGAACTTCAGGGGGTTGAACACGCGCCGTCTCACTAGTGCTGTGGCCGTTTCCCTGGAGGCACGGTCCGCGAGCCCCACAGACTGTTTTCACCTGGGACCCATGGCCCATCTATTCTCAGATATGTTTTCAGTGCCGTGTATGAGTTCCATGTCGTGGAGTAGACTTTAAATCACAATTTTAAAATTGGGTGATTGCTCCCCTAGCACTTGTGCTGCTTTTGCTCTGGTACACTTAGCAGGTGGGCTGCTGTTGGAGGAGCAGGCTTTGTAGCTGGGTAATGTTGGTAACTAGGTTTGAACCAGATGTAGTGTAATCCACACACAACATGACTGATAAACATAACAACTCAGAGGGATTGTGTTAGCATGCACTAAACCTATGCAAGTCCAAACCAGGCTGACTCCCAGCACCAAGAGGAGAAATCAGGCACAAAGTTAGGCCCCTAAAGAAGCTGTTTGCAGTTAATATTTGAAGGTAAAGGGAAATAAGAGTTCCTCCATGGACTGACACTGGGTTTACGCCAAGGGAAGGCCCGACACCAGCACAAAATGGACTCCATGTTTTTAGTGTATGCACTTTTTGTTTTGTTGTGGTATATTTTGTCTTTTTTGTTTGTTTGTCTTGACCTTTGTTTTTCATGTTCGTCTTTTTTGAAGAGAGATTTATTAAGAGAGAAATAGACTGAGAGAGATTGGTCAAGAGAGAGAGGGAGGGAGAGAGAGAGAAAGTGCTACCACATGATAAGGGTGTGGGGGGAGAATCTGTGAAGAGTTGGAGGAAGGGTTGACAAAATATTTTGCATGAGTGATTTTTACTTAATTTGTTTTTAGAGAGTAAAAACAAATTAAGTTTGGTAAAGCAGAATGCAGGACTCCTGTGGCTGGTTATCAGTCTGCTCATTCATAAGGGTTCATAAAGTCTTAGTAACTAACATGGTTTTCGACTTAGAGATGTCAATCAGTATTATTTTTTTATTTTGAATTTAATTACTCTTTATTTCCTCTGACACAGAGATTAGGTACTAAGTTTGCTACTTATTTTCTAAAGCCCCATTAAAGGTTCTGGTGCTCCTGAGTGATTCAGGTGCAACCGTCAAGTTCCATTTTGTTTTTAAGTTGCTTTATTTTCAACGTTGTTTGCTTTTGCTTGTTATCTTTCTTTTTCCTTTGTGATATCAACTTTTACATATAGTTTATTTAGCACTGTGTTATTTACTTAAAACTATTTTTGAAGTATTTTAGGTAATGTTATCAACTCTAATATATTTTACTCAACAGGCATATTACAATGCTTTCAATGCTTTGAGATTTATCAGGACTTGTTTTATGAGAGTGAATAAGCTACATGGATTAGTGTCCTATTATACTTATATGTAACAGTGTATGCTCTACCATTTCTGGATATGCTACAGGACATATTTGAGTTAGATTAATATGTCCAATACAATTCTAGAGCCTCATCAATTTTTTTATTATCTAATTGTTTAATGAACTCCCAATAAAGAGCCAGTATAAAGTTTGACCATGACTACAACTTCCTCTCTAATTTCTCTCTTGTAGCTTTTTTAATTATTTATATATGTGTTTGTAAGTTTTGTTATATTGGTGCATATAACTAACATTTTTGGTTCTTTTATGAATGCCCAGTGCTGTGGCCTGAGGGTAAAATGCTCCTCATATTCTCATGTGTTTGGACACCTGGCCCTCAGATAGTGGTGCTGTCTTGGGTTTTGTAGACATTTCAGGACAAGGGTGCTAACTGAGAGAAGTGGGCCACTAGGGTAGACGGGGAATACTATATCTGCTTCTGGTTTAACATCAGTTCTCCATGCTTCCCGTGATCTGTGTCATATAAGGGACAAGTAATGAACATGATGTTACCACTACAGAGCTACTCTGTCAGCGTTCCCTGCCACAATAGGATGGAATCTCTCTAAAACCATGAGCCAAACAAATCTTCCTCCTTGTAATGCATCTATCAAGTAGCTAGAGACATGGCTCAGTACTTAGAAACCCATAACGCTCTTGCAGAGGTCACAAGTGTTCATTCCATATCAGGTGACTTAATTGTAGCTCTAGTGCCAGGGGACTTGATGTCCTCTTATTGCCTTTGGGGGCACTACACCTATGTCTGCACATACCCACAGATAAACACAGATGCACATAATTAATTAAAAACTAATATTAATATGCTTCTGTTATTGTACTCTTAAATCTCCTGCCATTTTGATGCCTTCTTCCAAGTTCTGGTAAGAAACAGGGTTCATACATTTCCCAGTAATAAATACAAGTTTTAAAATGTAACAAAACTACCAGTGTTCCTTTCTTGATTCGTTAGCTCCTTTCTCCCCCATGCATTTTAATACAAACGTGGAGGAGAATGATACTGATTAAGTGTCTAGTAAACACGAAAGCCAGCAGTTTCGAATCCACACTGTGATCCCATTTCACATTGGCATACCTGCAAACAACCTGTTTTCACTTGCCTTAGAAAAAGTAACAGAAAATAGTGCATTAAGAGCTAAATGATTGATCCAGAATGATGGCACCTGTTCTTGCCGAGAACCTAAGCTTGACTCTTAAAATCTACATGGTCGCCCACAAACACCCATAGCTCTAGTTCCAGGAGATCTGAAGACTTCCAGTCTCTATGGGCACCAAATATTCATATGGTATTCCTATATTCATGAAGGCAAATACTCTTATGTATAAAATAAGTGAGACAAGTACAACATTTTTGATTATTAAATGAAGAAACTTATTTTTAACCAGGTTTAAGAAAGTGACAATCTTATGGAACACAGGTTATATAATGGAAGTATTAGAATTTATGACCACATGCTGCAGATAAGCATTCAAATGCAAAAATGTTTTTATTATTAGAGGGTTATTTCCCATTTAACTGCATACATACATTAACTGCAAATATAAAGAATTTGATTTTATTAAGATTAAGGTCATGATTTTTACTCTTCTACACAAAGCATATCCCAAGTATAAAGTGTGTGTGGGTGCACTGGTTTGAAAATTCTGGCAAGTTCAACAGCAACTTCCCGCTAGGTGCTTCAGCAGGTAAACGCACTTAGACAAGCTGCTCCGCTGCTTTGAGTGAATTGTGAGCTCTGGAGTGTCTTTGGGTACCCACACTACTGTTTTAAGTGTTTTGGTATATTCGTGTAAGCCAGGAACGCAGGGTGACATTTCTGTTATACCATGGCGTAGGAGTGAAACAAGAAAATATTGATTGTGTCCTCAAGACTTCCTCTGTCTTCTTGGCAGCCTACACAGCGTAACTACATATGACACTGTACCATCCTGGCTGTATGTCCACAACGCCACAGCCAGACATAGCACAGCGGCCTCTGGAAGGGCTGTGCAAATGACACCCCAGAAAAGCTTCCCTTTTACCATATAGAGAAAGGAGCGTTCCTTTTTCTGCTGGACACAGCTGTGTGGGCACACTGCCTGGATGAAGCAGAGGCCCGTGAGAGCTGGAGAACAGCTTACGGTTGAGCATGAGAGCACACCTTGGGATCTACACACCTGGTCCTTCCTGGGGGTGAGGTAAGGCACAGTCTCTTCCCTTTACCTGTGGCTGAGTGGCTGTAAGCCAGCAACAGCAGACACATTTACATGTCCTGAAGCCTGTGTTCATCCAAATCACATGAGGTCATTGTTTTATTGTAGTCCAAACGTACGATCCGGTGCTGGTGTAGCTCAGTGGAAGTGCTCATTGCCTCCCTGGGTGAGGCCCTGCTCTAGACAGGCCATAACAGATTGTTGTGTGCAGGGCTTTCCTAATGCTGACTTTACATTGGAGAATGCCATGTATCTTAATGATCATATGCCATCCTCCTTCTTTTTAGAAAGAATTTTATATCACATTAAATGCATGAGTACGTGTACTATTATACCAAAAGTATATAATTTCTAGAATACAATGTGAAAATTGTATTTTATACAGCTTTAATATTGATGTTCTGTGTACACAATTTTAAGCATGAAGAAAACATTCAAACAATCAATGCTTGACAGGGATTTTAGATATTCATGATATTTGCTATTGTTTTTACTATCTTGTAATAACTGATTGTTAGTGATTTTTAAGTATTTACTATTTTAATATAGTCATTTGCTCACATATAGTGTGAAAGTATCCTCTAATAATTACTTGCATAATTTTACAATAATTGATTTTTCTCTTAAATATTTCTAGAGCAAATTTTTTAAATTGTAGGCAAAAATCACTATTTAAGTTTCTAATTAATATAAGTTAGCTTCTTATGGAAGTTTGGGAGTGAGGCTTGCTGCTTCAGTGTGACGCAGTACTGTCTACTATGTACATCTGAATTCCATAAACGTTACAATTTATAGCATATGGTCAGCCTTGAGCTGGAGTCATAGAAACACAAGAGCATGCAGTACCTTCTGGGGAATGTTTGCCACATACCGCAATGTTTTGGGTAACTTTTTAACAAATCTAAAATGGTGACTATGGTTCTAGACTTCTAGAGGTCTGGAGACAGTGCTACTGTATCTAGAAATCTCTGTGATGAGGTCACAGAGCTACAACTGGCCTTAAAGAGAGAATAGACTATCATTGGGAGAGAGACAAGAAGAGCAGTGAAAAGCAGATCTGCATACAGTGGGATACTTTCCCACTGTTAGTACAGAGCTACTTGGGAAAGCAAAGTGACTTCATACCCTGCTTTTGCCCTTGGTTTTGACATAGCCTTGGTGTAAGGAAATCCTTCCCTCGCTGCCGTATTTGCACGTGCTCACATTTAAACACATTTCATTTTCTGTAATCAGGGAGGGAAGCAGCTGGTTACCATCTTCCATTCACTAAACTTAGAACCACTGCTTCAGAATGACTGATCCTGCTTCATAGAATCGTGAAATTAGAGGAGACCCTGATGTCATCCTGGGCTTCCTCTTCCTTTAGCCACCCTGATCAGATGAACAAATTCAGCCTATCTTTCAGAGATCAGAGAAAAACTAATCAAAAGCCTCCTACAAACAAGCATTCCTCTGACAAGAGACCCTTGCTCTCAGGAAATCATCACCACCACCATCAAATAGCATTTACTAAACACCCACATGTGCAGAATGCATTTGTGTATTCAGAACTTAGAGTGGGCCCTGGGGGGAAGACAACCTCACAGTGACATTCGCCCTGTTTGGTTCTGAGCGGGGCATGGAAGGCCTGGCCCACACCATGCTCGGATCTACAACAAGCTAATGGAAAACAAATTATTTTCAAAGACCTTCCAAAACTCTGGGCTATTTACTTTATTCTTGTTGTTCTAAATGTAGAAAAAAAAATGTCCTTGTAATTACAGGTTATCATCATCGTGTTTTATTCCATCTAGACTTCAAGATTTAGTCAACTTCTTTAATGCCAAAGACTAAAAATAAAATAAAACAAAATAAAGGAGACTACAATGTCTTAATCATGAAACAGATCTAGGTTCAAGTCTTTGCATTTCTAACATATGAAATGCTAGTCCACTGACTCAATAACCAAGCACACACAGACAATATTCTGTAACTTTACATATGAAATGCTCTGTCCACTGACTGTATAACCAAGCACACAGAGAAAATATTCTGCACTTTCCCAGTCCTTCCCCCTCCTTCCTCGGCTCCTCTTCACTGCTTGGTGTTAGAGTCAGGACTACCCACCCAAGGCTGGGGTGTTTTCACATTTCCCAGCTGAGCTGATGCTCAAAAGATTGCCAGTATCTGTGCCATTCAGATAGTGTTTGTGCAGTTCAAACCTCTGCCAGACAGACAGAAAATCAAGCTATTCACTCAGAAGAACCCTTCATTTCATCAAAAGTATCTTCGACTGGCAGACTTTCTAGTGAGTGGGCGGGGTGCTGAAGCAGGACAGTGCTGAGGTGGGAAGCAGGGTTGCCTTCACCAGCCTGTAGGTTCTCTGCCAAGGAATGAAGCACCTCACTGCCTGTTGTCATAGTTTTCATCTGCCTTCCTTGCTTGGTGGATTTCTCAGATGAACCTATTGCTCTACGCAACTGGCTCCATGCATCTCTGAAAGTGAACCCAGTATCTGTGCCGTGGACATGGCCCTCACATGATGGTTACCTGTATAACCTATATGTCTTTCAAGAATCCTTGCCCAGAAAGGGCATCGTTTCTGCTGGCTTTCAGAATTTTTCTGCCGAACTCTAGAAGCTGTTAGGAATAATACATTGGACATTCAGTTTTGATTTGAGCTTCTACAAGTGAACACCCAATCCAGTGTACTGTTATTATATTCTCTGCTAGTTGCTGCCTTGTGCTTAGAACACACTGGTGATCAAGGCTTTGCTCTAAGCACCATCTGTGTCAGGGAATGCAGCACGCGACTGGCACAGTCATTTGATCTTGTTTCTAATTCCAGTCGCCTTGTGTGTATGGTGTGTGTATGTTTGTGCTCTGTCTTCTAAGTTTCTCAGTTGTATTTCAAGACAAGGATACTTATCCTCGTTTCTTTTTTCTGATAAAGAAAAAAAAAATTAGAAGGGCATGAGACCGAGAGGGAAATGGAATGTGAAAACAAGAATGAGGTAGACAGATGACAGAAAGCTGCTTGCAGGCCTGACTCCCCTGTCTTCCTCACCTACCTTTCTTATACAGACCAGTTCCTCTTGCCTAGTGATGGCACCGCCCATAGTGGGCTGGGTCCCTCCACAGCCATTATCAGTTAATAAATCCTCATACAGATGACTGTACGGTGAACTGATGGAGGGACTCTTCAGAGCTTCCTGCTTCCCAAGTGACTCTGGGTTTTATCAAGTTTACAACTCCAGCCAATTATGACAGTTATACATTGCATAACTGTATGAAACTTCCACTAAATAAACATTATTTTAAAAAGTAGCTACAGAATAGTAGTTCCAACGTAAGAGAAAGGATAATGTTGACGTGTTGCCCACATGTTATTATTTCTTTGTCAAAAGCCCACTTGCCATTAGGCTTAATTTATTGTCTGTGGCCTTAAATAATTCCCACTGTTCATTTGTACCATGAATGTCTCTACTTTATTAACCTTTTATGCTCCATACTTCAGTGAATGTAATAGTTGTATAAGAAGTGCTACTACCTTCTTCCCTCTGTGCCAAATACTTAGCTCTGGGATTTGTTCTTTGCTTGCAATGCCTCAGTCATGCTCATGTGTCTTACCAGGCCCAGGCCTCGGGGCAGTACTGCTTGCTGTGCTAGCCAGGTTTATATAACTGTGGCAAAGTATCTAAGGGGTTTGCTCTGGCGTTTGTTCTCAGAGACGTTTCCTATCCTGTTGGGTTTGTGGCAGCACAATGCATCATAATGGAGATACATAAAGCAAGATTAAGTATTAATTTCTGCAGAAAGATGGGGGAGAGACTGGCAGACACACAGAGAGAGAGGTAAGGAGAGACACTCCTGAGGCCATACTTGTAGCTCTTTTGCCACGTTCTCACGATGCCACAGGCTGAAGACCATACCTTCAACACATGGCCTCCACAGCGTTCAGATCCACACTAGAAGCAAAGAAGATGAAGAGATGGAATCCTCTATTGGGATTACTGCTCATAAACTTTACTGTACATCAGTACAGAACAGTAGACAAGGGTTTGCTCTCACTTTGTTTTTTGCTTTGTTTTTGTTTGTTTGTTTGTTTGTATTTTTTGAGGGGGGATGTACAGGCAGAAATTCAGATCTAAAATATAAAATAAAACTACTTATTTTGACCTAGTTAAGATAAAAATGTGGACTGGAGATGTGGCTGAGTAGGTTAAGGTGCTTGCCACCAAGCTGATGACTGAGTCTAATCTCTAAGCCTGAGGGGCAGAGTGGAGAACTGCTGTCCTCCCCTGAATCCCTCGACTTTCATACATGCACTGATGATACTGGCCAATTGAGAACCTACTGTTTTCAAGCTGATTCAGTACAAATACTATAGATTCATGGCTAGGTGATCTGAAAAAGGCTTTTATACATTCCAGCACTGTTTCTGTAATTCCAAAAGTATTCTCAACTAATTGCTAAACATCCACAAATATAAATAAATGTTCCTTAGTTCATGGAAATAAAGTTCTTACCTCAAAATCACTTAATGTAGTCTGGAATTTTTGGAAACAAAATTTTTACATTGGGAAGTTACAGTCTGTGCTATGATATTTTATATGTGCAATTTCTTAGATTTGCGAGGGCTCCCTGTTGAATGAAAGATGGGCCAGGAAGTATTACTCAAATAGATTGGATGCCTGTATTCTTTGGCTAGAAATTCTAAAAACGGAACCTTCTAATGTTCTTAGACCCTTCTTAGATACACGTGGTAATGTAATAAGCTACACAGCCATGTGCAAGCCCATCAATCCTTCTTTCGCAAGCAGTGAATAGGAATCATGTGCACACACACTGGAATTCCACCTAGGGGAGCCCCAGGTAGGCTTCCTGGCCTTCGTTGCTGTGCTTACACCACTTATTTAATGTTTTAGCCATGACCTTCAATCCGCCTTTGAGAGGATTTTCCATTACTTCTTGTAAACATCTGATTGGAGCAAAACCCATTTTGTTAATCAAGGCCAGGAATGTTCAGGGTGCTGTTCCTGTCAGAATGGAAAGAATGATGTAAGCAGAAGAAAATTATGTGCACGCCTCAGTTTCTCCAAACAGCCTTCAGTGCATGTTTAATCTTAAGCTTTCTAGCTCTGAAAAGCTTGCCAAGTCATTGCTGGAAGCTGTCATGAGCATGACACAGTGAAATCTGTGCTTCCACATACCTGGCATTCAAAAGAGGTAAACTGCAGCTCACTGAAGGAGAATTTCAAAAGAGTACCGATTAAAACCCTGGAGGATTTAAAAAATCAATGGACTTACAGAAGAGAACAGGCCATTTATCATCACTGTCTCTTTGATGTCAAGGAAAAAAAAAAAAAGAAAAAAAGAAAGCAGAAAACATTGTCCTCTACATCCAAGCTGACATTACTTGCTTTAGATCCTAAAAAGCATTTTTATCATCCCATTATGTCAATTAGCTGTCATAATCTCATTATGGAACCAATATTAACATCACATGTTATAATCATTCCATTTGAAAGCCTAGAGAGTCAGGGTCAGAACATTTATGTCATTTTCATCTGAGAAGTGATGCTACCACGCGGCAGCCCCAGATGCTTTCTCCACAGATACAAAGCAGAATCTGCTTTAGTCATTCCTGAAATATGTATTTTATTGATAGAATATCCAAATAAAATTGAGGAATACTCAACTTTTGAATTAGTGCAATAAAAGCTTGTATTTTTTCTGAAGTTATATATGAATATTATTTTGGTGTGATGGATGAATACAATGTAGAATTTTGTTTCCTCACCTGATATTAGCATAGATTTCTCTGAGTCAATACTTTAGCTATGTTCATGTAAACACAGCTATTCCAGATTATTCCATCAGGTAAAGCTACTGATATCATACAGATAAATAAAGGTTTCTTAATCTTTGTACTATTGGATTTGGGAATGCTTTTTATATTAGTTTTTGGAGTCTGAAATGTGCATTGTAGGATGTTGAGGCTCATCTTTCCATGTACAAAATATCCATAGCACCCAACTTGCAAAAATCTTCAGACAAATCCACAACACGTTTGGCTGAAACTCATTTAATTTAATCACTAGGAGAGGTGGCATCTCTACACTGACCCATGTAAAAACACTATAAATTAGCAGAAGTGTTTGCTGTGAATAGCCCTGCAGTGGGTATACTAATAGGCCTCATCCATGCTTGCATATGTTTGCTCATGAAATGGTTGCTCTTCCCATCACTCTTTTTTTTTTTAACCTATTCTTTCCTAGCGTGAAGTTTTTTATACCTTGTTTTATTTACTATAGGCATGAAAACGAAGTCCCTTCCATCTGTGTACAGCTTTACGTCAGAGAGCCTGAAGACTGTCTTTGCCAGGGTATTTCTGCCGCAGACAGCACTAGAAGCCAAAGAGCACGCCTCCTTACAGAGCAATACAGAGATGGCCCATTGCCTTCATGCAAGAGTATGATTATCTGACCTCTGGTGCTTTCCTGGAACGCAGCCCCCAGAGATGCTGGCTTAATCTGGTGCTGTTTGACATGCAGGAATCAGGGTTTGAGAAACCCAATGTCTGAACCTGAAGGCTTGCTCTTCACTACTAGGGTTAGTAAATCCATATCAGGACAAATTTTTACTTTTCAAAAGAGTGAATTAGCCAATTCTATACATTTTTTGAAATTCTGTCCTCTGACATGGATAGACTATTAAGGCTGTTTGTTCTTCAGTGTGTTAACTTCTCTTTATTTCGTTTTGTTGTCATGGAAAGAGAATTCTTAAAGATGTTATCTACTGTATTACATATCTTTTTCCATGTGTATAAACATAGTGGCATTATAAGTAAAAGCTATTCTTCACATCAAAAATAGCTTTTTTTCATCACACTGCAAAACTTTTGATTTCTGTACGTGCAGCCTTGTTTTGTTTGTAGGAAATGAAGGCTTCCTGTTCTTAGCCCAGCCCCAGCAGCTGTACAGCATCATTCAGTACTAGTGTTTGGTGTTAACTCTGCCAGTGATGTACGGTTTTGCTACTTCTAAATAATTGGACATCTGGGGAAACAGAATTTATGAAAAATACTCCAACCTCTTAAAAGGTTCACATAGCGAATCACCTTTGAGCACATTTTTATTATTAATATACCACAGGGATCGCGGGAACAATTTTCCCTATATACTGCCCTCTCTACGTGCATGCACGCACGTGTGTGTATGTTTATGTGTCTCTCTGTGTGTATGTGCATGTGTCTGTGTGTGTTATGTGTGTGTCTGTGTGGTGTGTGTGTGTGTGTTTGTGTGTGGAGTGTTGATGTAGGTGTGAGTCTGTGTTTATTGTCTGTGTGTCTCTGTGTTAGTGTTGGCATCTTAAGCACCAGGGGCTTTTGAGAAGAAAATGATTGAGATCCCAAGACCAAGTGTGGAAAGTACTGGAAACACATTCAGCAAAATATACCCTGGGCCAGGGTTTGGCTGTCCCAGGAGCACAAGTACTCCCTCAGTACACTGCAAGGGCACAACTTGATTTCAGCTTTCACCACAGTTTCTGAGGCTCCCAGGGAGAGATTTAACTGTAGCAGGCTGTTTCTTTGAAGGGATCCAAGCACCTCCCACTTGGAAAGCTACCTTCCATTGGGAGGGAATTCTTAAGTGTTTGAGCGTAAATTTAAAGACTGAATCATTGAAGTGGAGAACAGCTTTCATCCATGGCACTGAAGGAGAACAGCCAAGGGTCATCTCTGGCCTGTATGTACAGAAGGCTTATAGGCAAAGCAGAAAGCCATTGCTTCAGCAATTAAAGGCCGTAGTCCCCTCTTTTAAAGGAAACAGTTACCCTGACTCACAGTCTTGAACTTGTGGGCTCTATTTGCTGAGTTGACTGAGTCACTTGAAAGCAAATGGAATCACAATAGCTCAGGGGACTGGATTGACTAAGACATTACACAGCAGTTATGCACACAAGGTAGACATTTTTCAGTGACCTTTGTGTTTCTGACTTGTCCTCTCATCCGTTTGTCTAGTGTGCTCGCTTTATTCATTCATTCATTCATTCATTCATTCATTCATTCATTCATTTATTTCCCATGCTAAATGAAGCATCTTGCACATCCTCAGCCAGAATTCTACAACTGATATTCATCACTAGTATTCTTTTCTTCATTCTTCTATGTGAGTTTTTAAAGCTACTTAAGATTCTGAAGTTGATGTTATTTTTTTCTTTCTTCTTATTATTATCATTTATTACAATTTATTCAACTTGTATCCTGGCTATGTCTCCCTCATTTTTCTCCTCCCAACCCCACCCTCCTTTCCTCTTCTCTCCCTATGCCCCTCCTCTAGTCCACTGATAGGGTAGGTCCTTCTCCCCTTCCATCTGACCCTAGCCTATCAGGTCTCATCAGGACTGGCTGCATTGTCTTCCTCTATGGCCCGGCAAGGCTGCACTCTCCAGGGGGAGGTGATCAAAGAGCTGGCCACTGAGTTCATTTCAGAGACAGTTCCTGTTCCCCTTACTAGGGACCCCACTTGGATACTGAGTCTATGGGCTACATCTGAGCCAGTGTTTTAGGTCCTCTCCATGGATTATCCTTGATTGGGATATCGGTCTCCTCAGGGCCCCCAGGACTCAGTTTTTATGGTTCTGTTGCTCTCCTTGTGGAGCTCCTGTCCCCTCCAGGTCTTTCTATCTCCCCCTTCTTTCATAACATTCCCTGCACTCTGCCCAAAATTTAAATACATCTCTGTTTTGTTTTATTTTATATATATATAAACATTTTATTTTACATATTTGAAATTGTATAAATGTATACATTTTATTGTTATTTACAAACATAATTATATTTATTAATACTATATTTTTGAGATTATAATTTCATTTTCCCTTCATTTCTTTCCCCTATACCCCTCCCCACTTACCATCAAATTCATGTTTCCCTTTTAAACTAATAGTTATTGCACACAAATGTGTAGATATTTATACATTTATATTATTAAATATAAGCTACTCAGTCCAGAAAGTTAAGGCTCAAGGAACATTGCAGAAGATGGGTGGAAAAATAGAAAAAGCCAGAGAGCTAGGAAGTTTGCTATGAGATTGTATTTTCTAGTAACATCAGAAGCTGTACCCATAAAGTCTCACCAGTAAGGGCGACCAAACATGAGTTGAACAAAGATGACATCGATGGACATGCCAAACTGAGCTGTGAAAAGCCCTTGCGGCTTCAAGTCTACACAAAGAATTAGAGGCAACTAAGGAATCGGGGTGTAGGAGAGGTGCTCTTCCCAGGAACGAGCATACCAATAGTTGTCCAGTGCCAAAAGGTCAGCCCTGAAACAGTCAAACAAACAAACACAACAACAGCACACATATTAGCAGCATTATACAAATAATATATTTTTTGGCAGGTGACTCTAGCCACTGTAGAAATATATAGTGTCTTCATTTTAGCTTGGGAAAATGAAATTTATGAATCCATTGTTACTGCACTGAGGTATCTCAACAATCAAAACGGGATAGCAATGTTTGCTATGTTTTCAGAATATATTTCTTTTTTCAAAACATACTCATGGATCATGAGCGCAGAGTTGGGCTATAGTTTTCAAATGCAGTGTGGAAAACTAGTCAATATTTCCAGTTATTTAATGAATCCCAGTGAAGTAAAATATCTAGATAAAAATAAAGAATGAAAAATGACCTCGCTTAATTGGTTTTTCTGGGAAATCCAGGTATGTCTGAGGTCACTGAAGGACCTGTGCCAGTGGCTAGATGGTGTCATCTGTCTCTTTACTTTCTGTATGCCTGAAATGTAAAATATTTTTAATGCTCTTTGTTTATTACATTAAGTCAGGAAGCAGTGTCTTGGCATGCTGTTTGTGAGAAAGGGCAGAGAGAATTCTGCTTTGAGAGTTGTGAGGCTGTTGTTGACAACATGAGAATCTACAACATCTTGACAATCTGGAGAATACCCCCAAAAAGGTTCATTTTAGTGGATGCAACTTTGTTTTAAGAAACTTTTGTTTGTTCTTCCATCATCAGATATAATTTGTTTTTCATGTTATTTTATGAGACTATTGTTGGTAAGGAATTTTCAGCAACAATGGGCTACTTATCCTAAGAACAAACAACCTTTGCTAATCAACTTGTATAATCCTAACAAACAAAACAACAAGAAAGATAAAGGAAGTTTAAGAAGGCCCAAGTGTTTTGGATCTGACCCAAAATGACCATTAAAATTGTAAATTTCCCTATTAAATTGATAACAATATAAGCCACTTTGTATATCGATTGACATGTCACATAATTCTAAGGAATAACATCCTTTCCAA
This sequence comes from Psammomys obesus, assembly GCF_907164565.1. Lineage (NCBI taxonomy): Eukaryota > Metazoa > Chordata > Mammalia > Rodentia > Muridae > Psammomys > Psammomys obesus. The sequence continues at coordinate 10,529,832 of NW_026590699.1, forward strand.
ATGGCCTTTGCTATCTCGATTTTAGCTTTTATGGGCTTGAGTATGTTTTTGGTTTTTTGAGTATGTTTTTGAGCAATGAGTTGGAAGATAGTGCAGAATCACTGGATAATTCAAGTCTTAGAAATTCTTCCATGCCTATAGCACCTAAAATCCTTCATTTATTCAGGGTTTATTTATACAGAAGTTAAATATAAAATAATAAATTAACTGCACTGTAGATGCATAACTCAAATGTGTCATTGTTGTGTTGACACAGTTATGGTGAAATGGCTTCCTCTATTCACTTTTTGACCACTACTGAAAGAGGAAAAACTATGAATGGGATGCATCTATTTTTAATGAAAAAAAAAATCATGACATTTAAAATAAAATCATGGTTGTGGCGAACATTTTTCTTGGTGTCAGTTGACTCTAATGAGTTTGGCTCTTTCTCCTCAAGAGCCGCTCATATCAGTGCTGCTAAGAACTTCTGCGTATCAGTCGTTAGTTCCATTGTCCACACGGGTGGCCAAGGTGCACTGTGCAAAGGCCCTGTCCTGTCTGAGGTGCTGCAGTTAACCCCAAATCCAGCTCTTCCTACTGCATCGCTCCCTTCATCACTCCTCTATCCAGAAGACTTCTGATGGAACGCGGTTCACCCTGCTTACTGAGTCTCCTCGCCAAGAATATGTGGAGACGGTGTGACCTGAGGACGCTCAGAAAATGTCAGCTTTGATTCTACTTCTCTTTCCTTTTGGATATATTATCACTTGTTTTTTCCTCAGTTTATTTTAAAAGAAAAAAAAATAGTTGTACAACAAACTCAACATTTTTGTTATAAAAATATTAAATAAATTGAAAAGCTTAAACAAAAGTACATGGAACCAACCCATCATATACATTCATTCATCACTTGTGATTTTACTATACTTATTTTTCTTTCTTGTAATATTTCTGTAGCTTTATATCTATTATCAGCCTATCATCCATATACTGTAATAAGAAAGTGTATATGCATGCATACATGTGAGTAAGTCTATCAGCAACCAATCAATTATCTATTAGTGCATCTCTCTGCGTTATATATACAGACACTACACACACAGAGTAGGTTTTTCTTGTGCCTTACTCCTTTGCTTGCTCTTGCGACTCTTTTTCCTTCTTTATGGTTCCCTTGTTCAGCCTACATAGGAGGCTTTTGCCTTGTCTTACTGTATCTTGTTTTGCCATGTTTCAATGTTGTCTCTTGGAGGTCTGCTCTTTTTTGAAGGAAAACAGAGTGGGAGTAGATCTAGGGAAGGGAGAAGTGGGGGAATCTGGGAGGAGTGGAAAGAGGGAAAACTGTGGTTGGGATGTAGTATATGAGAGAAGAATCTATTTGTTGATAAATAAAAAAGAAATAATGACACTTAAAAATAACATTTAAGACAATTTTTAGTAATTTATTTAAATACCTAATATATAAAATTACTTCAATGTAGTTTTCAACATTGTCTTTCTGAGGCAGATTGAAATAAAAGGTTGCATTATTCGGGATTGGTTATTCTCTCTCTCTCTCTCTCTCTCTCCCCCGCCCAACCTCCGTGTGTGTCTAATGTTTGTCAGGAAGGTGTCCTTTCATCAGTGTTCCACAAATAGCCATGGCAATGATACCTTTACTGGGTATACTGGACGGCCAGGTGTGCTCATTATGAAAGTATGCAGTTTAACTTAATACAACACATATTCATGAACGTGCATTTGTGTGTCCATGTGTGTTTGTATACAATTGGAGAGTTGCTGACCTGCGGCAATCTGAGTACTTTGTTTTCTGAAAACTTTTTTTTTTTTTTCTTTTTGGTGTAAGTGTCCTTGGTGAATTTATTTACTTGTTCGTTGTTTCTAAAGTTTAAAATTTATTTTATATTTCAATTGTAGCTCCCTCCCTCAGTTCCTCCCGGTCTCACCCTCACTCTCTCATTTCCCCTAGTCCACTGAAAGTGGGGAGTCCTTCCAAACTATCTGATCCTAGCCTATCAAATCGCCTCAAGACTCCTTGGATCCTCTTCCTTTGTGGGCTGACAAGGTCGCCCTGCCAGGGGGAGATGATCAAAGAGCAGGCAGCAGAGTTCATGTCAGAAAGATCCCCTGCTTCCCTTACTAGGAAACCCAGATGGAGACTGAGCTGCCATAAGCCACATCTGAGCAGGGGGTGTAGGTCCTCGCCATGCAAGTTCCTTACTGATGCAACAGTCTCTGCAGGCCTCCCTGGACCCAGCGTTTTTGGCCTTTTTTTTTTTTTCCTCTCTCCTTGTGGAGCGCCTGTCCCTTTTCGGTCTTTCCATCCCCCCTTCTTCCACAGGACTCCCTGTGCTCTGTCCAAAGTTTTGTTGTGAGTCTCAGCATCCACTCCAATCATCTGCTGGGTGGAATGTTTCAGAGGACCCTCTATAGTAGGCTTCTATCCTGTTCCCTCTTTTCCACCACTTCTGGTGTCTAACCCATTTGCCATTTTGAATGAGAATTAAGCATTATCCCTGGGGTATTCTTTGTTACTCATCTTCTTTAGGTCTGTGGATTTTAGTATGTATAATATATGGCTAATATCCACTGATAATTGAGTATATACCAAGTATGTGTTTCTGCTTTTGGATTACCTCACTCAGGGAAATCTTTCTGAATTCCATTCATTTGCCTGAAAATTTTATGATTTCCTTGTTTTTAGTAGCTGAGTAGTAGTCCATTGTGTAAATGTACCACAATTTTTGTATCTACTCTTCAGCTGTGGGACAAAGCAAGCCTCAACAGATACAAGAAGACTGAAATAATCCCTTGAAGCCTATCAGAGCACTATGGATGAAAGCTGTATCTCAACAACAGGACCTAGACCCCCTGCTCAGATGTAGCTCATGCAACTCAGTTTCCAACTTTCTGCTCAAGGATAACTGGGTCAGGGAAGAAATAAGGAAAGAAATTAGAGACTTCCTAGAATTCAGTGAAAATGAAGGCACAACATACCCAAATTATGGGACACAATGAAAGCAGTGCTCAGAGGAAAGTTCATAGCACTAAGTGCCTGTAAAGAAACTGGCGGCTTCTCACACAAGCAACCTAAGGGCACACCTGAAAGCCCTAGAAAAGAATACAAGCAGACACACCCAAGAGGAGTTAAAGATTGGAAATAGTCAAACCCAAGGCTGAAATCAATAAATTAGAAACAAAAAAGGCAATTCAAAGAACCAAGTTGATCAAGAGCTGGCTCTTTGAGAAAATCAACAAGACAAAGAAACCTTTAGCCAAACTAACTACAAGGCAGAGAGACACCATGCAAATCAAGAAAATGAGAAATGAAAAGGGGGCATAATGACAGACACTGAGGAAATCCAAAGAATCATTAGGTCTCACTACAAAAGCCTATTTTCTGAAAACATTAAACAGAATTCCAACTTGTCTGTGAAAATCAGTGGTCATTGGGAGTTGCCAAACAGCACTGTAGCATCCATTTCTTATTTACCAGCTTTCTTGTTCTCAAATGTATGCTTTTAAATCTATTTTTCATTGATCCATTTATTTCTTGAGAGTTTTATACAGGTATTTGACCTTATTCCCCACCTCCCAGGAGGACCTGAATCCCCCCCCCCCCCCCACCGCTACCCAATGTGTATGCTCTAGTTTGTGGTATTATAAGTAGTCTAAGAACTTAAATTTTTAGACATAAAAATTTTAGGTATGTAAATTGTTAGAAACACCTAATCATGTATTGGTACAAATCAAGGATTTATTATGTGGAAGCATTGCGCTCCTTCTAACTTATATAAATACAATTTTTCTTTGTTTTGTTTCAAAGTAACAGTACAAAACTGTAGAAACGAACTTGACTTTGCCCTTATTTCCAACCTCGTGTGTGCTGCGAGCAGTGAACCTGCACTCCTGAGCCACTCACTCACTCCCTCTAGTTGTTCTGAGAGTCTATTTTACCAAACTTGTGTGAGCCCTGAAATTTCTTTCACCATTTCTGGAACAAACACACACATACACTCCCCTCCCCAAACACAATGCACAAACCCTGGTTGGCAGATCTTGCATATCTGTGTCAGAACACATTCTTGTTTATGGAATGTAAAGGGAGTTGTAATATGAGGAGCACCATGAAGCCTTGATGAGTTAAGTTGGTACGTTAAACACGTATCAAAAGATTCAAACCTAGCACACACGTGAAAGAGAACATGTCGCATTTGCCTTTCTGGATCTGAGTTGCCTTACACCGATTGCTTCTACAGCTATCTATTTACTCAAGAATTTCATAACTGTGAGTGCACAACCCTGAGGCTGTCTTGGGACTGAAGATGTCTATATGGAGACATGTCTACCTCTCGAGAAAATGTATTCTTTTCCTCAAAAGACTTTCAAATAATCACAAATGTTCCATCCATCCACATTCCAGAAGCCTTCTGGCATCCTCAGAGTATACTGAGCTAAATATTAATCTCTCCCTAAAATACATTCTCAGAAACACCTGGACTGAAATTTAGCCCTATTTCTGATTACCTTTTTGTAGCCATATATGGCAAAATAAAAAAGTAACAAACAAACAAAAACCCAGAAGCTCATAAAAATATGTCTCCTAGCAAAAAGCTTTATATGTAACAAAACACTAAAAATTTTCCCTCCATGAGGGGACAGTGAATGCAAGGTCTCAGTATCTTCAGTCTCCATTTTCCTTTGGCAGTTTCGAATACACACTTCTATTGCTCATTGAACGTTTAGTCTTTTTTCTCTCTTTTTTTATAAATAGATACTTTCCATACAATATATTCTGATAATAGTTTTCTTCACCCCAGTGTCCACATCACTTTGTTTCTTTCATGTTTCTATGTAAATAGATTTTTTTTTGTCAGAAACTCATAGATGTATACTATGAAAATCATGACTGAATCCTTCTGAGTCAGCTCTTTTTTTCAGCTGGTGGGTGAAAGTCTTTGTGGAAGTCTCCAAGCAGCCAACCTGTACCCCTGTGATGGCTCTCTTCAGAGTTGTACTTAACTTCTCTTTGTCTTCAATTAATTTCTCTTTTTCAATCAAAATGAAAACCAATATGCACATAATTTTTCTCTTGGATTTGCATGCAACTAAACAATACTAGAAATGAAACTTCTCATGTTTCCCCAGGCTGAGCCCTGAAGTCTCATTGAACTCCATTGATGCAATGTACCAATGACTTTTTCATCTCCCAAGAGCCATATTGTAATACTTACCTTCTGTTCCCTGTGTTAAAGTACCCTTACAAGAAGTAAGCCAGTAAAGAAAATGGTTTATTTCAATTTAGAGTCCATAACAGATTAGAACACTTGTTGGTAGGAATAGAAGATGGCTGGTTGCATTTCATCCGCCTACAGGAAGCAGCAGAGATAAAATAGGAAGTGAAACAAGGCAGTAAACAAACCCTCACAACTGTCACCCAGTGAAATACTTCCTTCAGTAAGTCTCCACCTCATAAAGGTTCCATAGCTTCTCTCAACATAACTCCAACTGGAGACCACATGCTCAACTATATCATATATATGGAGGTATATCTCTTTCAAGCCATCCTTATAAACCTCTACTCAAGGGCCAGAATTTTGATTTACTTGGAATAAGTGGAATGTCTGCTCTTCAATCATTAGTGTGACCACAGAGTCCAATTTTTTTCCAACTTTTGCTTTATTGCTTTCTATCAGGAAAACAGCCAAGTATCTTCAAGTTCTTCCATAAAATGTTTTTCGTATCATGTTTGCAGCTATGATTAAGTTGGCATTGAGAGACACCCTTTTCCATCCTTCTTTCTTTCTTTCTTTCTTTCTTTCTTTCTTTCTTTCTTTCCTTCCTTCCTTTCTTCTTTCCTCCCTCCCCCTCCCTCCCTCTCTCCCTCCCTCCAGTCTCTCTCTTTCTTTCTTTCTTTCTTTCTTTCTTTCTTTCTTTCTTTCTTTCTT
>NW_026590699.1:10535768-10562401 GCF_907164565.1 Psammomys obesus
TCTTTCTTTCTTTCTTTCTTTCTTTCTTTCTTTCTTTCTTTCTTTCTCTCTTTCTCTTTCTTTCCTTCTTTCTTTTTCTTTTTTTTTTCTTTCGAGGAGCCTGCATCAGTAATCCTGGATGGCATTACAAGCTCATGTTTTTTAGCACATTCATCTGTCATAGAGTGAGTCACTTGGCTGTTTTTGTTTCCACTTGATTCTGAAAGGCACCAGCAGAAACATTACAAGAATGCAGGGTTGCAGCAAATAAATTCTCAGACCAGGCCTGTTCTGTGTTTCCACAGCCAATCTATCCTACACAACATCATCTTTGAACAATACCGAGTCATAGCCAAAGATAAAAGAATGAGTTCAGATAAAGCACAACTTTGCACCACTCCAAGTATTCACCCTGCATTTAATCTGCAGGCACATAGTCTCACGTAAAGGTATTGAAGCAATAGGGAAGCTTATAAACCTGACTCTTCTTTGGCTTTGTTTGCTTTTTCTGCTTACTTTATTCAAATTCAACGCCTCTGGGTATTTTGTTTAAAAAAGGGATTTTTTAACTTTCTCTTTTTTTTTTATAGACCTTCTTAACCATTTGTGATTTTGCATGGAGAACAACTTTGCAAGAAAAGTAGATCTTTGTGTAGCACTATGCCAAACATAATAAAATGCACACTTACTGTTGATACATTTGATGCAAATTGACCACTGATATTCACTCATTTGACATACTTCAGAAACTAAGCCCACAGCAAACAGAAAAGGAATGCATGTCTTGGTCTTGGCCTGTTTTCTCTGATTCTGAGTGGTGACAGAAGACTTATTTTGTGAGAAGAAAGTGTCTTCATGGGAACCTGAGAAGCTATCCGTCTGAGACAACCTGCATAGGTTCTGCCAGTCACAGGTTAACTTGAACTCTAACATATAAACAACACACATGAAGGGGAAGTTTTCCTACATAAAGGGTGGAAAGTGGTGTCTGGGTAGCGTGTCCTCCACACAGGCCTCCAAACAGATGTGAGTTCTCACAGCTAATCCCCTAACATTATCTTCCAGAACTTTGGACTCGAAGCTCTTCTACCAGAGAGGGGGTGTAGAAGACGTGAATAAATACATCAGCAATGCAAGAAAATGGCTTTTCCATTCTTGTCTCTATTCCTTGCCAAAAGCCCGTTCCTTCAGTCTCTGGAACGATCACTGCAGAGCAGCTTCTTGGACATTTAGTGGCCACATAGCTGGGCGAGAGATGTTGAATATCAAGCTTGAATTGAGTTTTCTGGAGCTCCGGACTCCCGTTTCAGGTTTGAGAAAGGGCTCTCTCTTTTGTTCCTATTGTATTTTAAAAGGCGTCAGTGGACACATCTAGATTCCTTCTCACACCACTTAGTTGCCCACACTGTATGGCCAATCAACACTTACGAAAACACTGGCAAACGCTCCTTCAAAATGGTTGACTTTTCCTAGTAAAGTTGACTGACGTGAGAATACATATTTAAATCCTGAACTCAGACTTTACTGGTCCAGTGGGAATAATGTGGTTTATTCTATTTTCTCATTCTTTATGTGCTCGAATAAGGACCATTTAAAATTTCCCTCATATGATCAGAAATAACTGAGCTGCAGATTGCTTGTTGAAAATTTATGGGCATGATATATTCTCAAAAGAGTGACATAATTTTTATTTCTGTGGAGTAATACAAAGGGAATCGTAAAACGCAGGGCGGGTTAAGAGTGAACCACATGAGAGAAAAGAAGTTGAGTTTCTCATCACTAAAAATTTGTAATGAGCCAGTAGACTTGAACCACTGAGATACTGTGCATGCCTGTGTGTGTTCACAGACATGGGTCAATGACACATTATATACAATTAAATGTGTGTGTGTGTATGTGTGTGTGTGCATGTATGTGCTGTCTGCTTATTTATTAAGGAGGAAAAGTAGTAGATGCTGTCTTTACTGTTGAGTATACACTCAGAATATTTGTCTTCTTAAAAGTATTTTGGGAACTTTATACATGTACATGACGTGCTTTCATAAAATCCACCCTCAACCCCCTCAGCTTTATGAGCTCACATGCTCCCTGGGTCCCCCAGTACTTCCCGTGAGTCCTTGGGTATAGGGCTATCTGCTGGAGTATGGGCAGCACATCTGAGGTGGCATTCCATTTTTATTGTAAATTTAATATATGAACCCTGGTCAATGCAGCTGACAAATTAAACTCATTTGTTTCATGGCCTGCCACGAAATAAACACTGTGAGACTTTCATTTTGATTAAAGAGCTGTAAAAAGCAGTGTCAACTTCAGTGACTTCGCATACAACTACAGTGAGTTAGAGTAATCACCATGCTAATTTCTGAGCTTTGTCACACACATAGAAAAAAAGAAACAATCAAACCCCCATCTCTTTCTTCAATAACTTTTAGGGAAAATAAATCTTGCCTTGTAAAAATGTAAGCATTGTGCTAACTGAGTTCACAGAGTTCTGTGTGTACCTCATATTCAGTGTGTGAGCATGATGTTGATCTCACAGGCGTTGGGGTACTCTTGACACAAATGTCACAGCCATACCTATCCAATAAGGAGACCAGAGTACCACATGAAAAGTATTTATAATTAAGAACTAAAAAGTATCTCTTCATATAGAATTGTTGATGTTTTTAACCAAATAAAATAGCACAAAACTTTTTAAAAATTTCATAGTCTTAGTTTCCTAATTTTGTTATGTAAAAATTTCAATATTATTTCCAAAATAATTTTAATCAGGAACAGACACTTTATTATTCAAAAAGATTGGGCTAACATATGCAGAAGTTCATTTAGGAAAACATATTTTAACTAGAATTGCAATTATTCATAAGGGACCATCGTTTTAATGGAAAATATAATCCAACAAAGCTAAACATTAAGTGCTGAAGTTGCTTTTACCCTTTGCAAATTTTTACTGCATGATCTCACCCTCCATATATTTTGAATGCATATTTCCAGGGAAATTATTTTGTGCTTAATATAAAATTCTAGGCAATTAGATGCAAAAGTGGCATAAAGCAACATTAAAGTTGCCAGTGTAAATACAAGACTGAAAACTAGTTGGGGAGTGAGTGTTCTGAAAAGCCATATTAAGTAGCACACATGGCTAATGCCTGCTAGGCTCACTGGCAAACACCCATGTGCTCCTACCAAGGAGCCAGGAGCTGAGTCTGGAAGATGGCGTACATGAGCTTTGTGGTGAAATAATATAGTTCTAAGATACATTCCTATGCGTTCACAATGGAAAAGGGTTTGTGGGAATTACGACAAGATCAGTGTATTCAGATAACACTCAGATGTGAGCGTGATGGAGCTGATCCTCTAAAATGAACAACAGAGCTGATCCACTGTGTGCTTCACGCACGCAGATGCCGGACTGGAAACTGAGAGTTGCCCTTTCCAGTCTAGGGAAGTTTCGTTTTTATTTTCTTTATCATGAATATATAAGCTAATAATAGAGGAAATTTAACTCACAAAAGTGTGAACTCGGTCACACATTTGTCTTCACCTGTTGACCTGTGCATAACATATATTACAGCCTAGAAGAATAGGAAACAGAAGGTTGTGTGACGTGTTATCTGACTGTGGCATCTGATTTCAATTCACCTTCAGGTTCTGAGTTGCTCTTTCCATGCACACCCTGAACTGACGTTCTCACATCTGGATACCGCTGTGAAAGAGACTCAGGTACTTCCCTTACTTACCTGCAAAACAGAGATGCCAAGCCTTTCTTCAAGAGGTTTCAGGGAAGACAAGAGGCAAGAACAAGGCATTTTATGTGGGGCTAGATAGAATAAGAGGCATTATAAATATCTTTGTTTTTATTATATAATTATTTGCCAGAGATATTAATTAGAATTTTAAATATTTTGAGAATTTTCTGAATGAGTATTATATTTGCATTGTTTTCACCACTTCCTCTCCCTGCAACTTCTGGCCAGCTTATTAAAGTATAATGATTCAGTTGTCCTATTTAAATTATCTGATTTCTTAATGATCTTCTTCTGTCTGCAACTTAAGACTTAAACTTCAGAGGTGTGCGTCTGGAAGTATCAGAACAGGCTCAACACGCCTCTATTCTTAGCATCCAGTGAGGCCCTTCAACTGTGTCTTCCATGAGTAAGTGGCGGTTTCTATATAAAACAGGGATGTGAGAGTGCTGGACTAGAAAGTGGAGAATATATATCACTAAAAGATTTCAAAAGACAAGAATGTATGTTCATACCAATTGTCTATGAAATTAACTGTTCTTCATCTTTTGCATTCTCTCATATCTGCCTTTAACATGAGTAACGGGTTTGTTAGATTAACTTACATGGAGCCTTGTGTTACCAGTACAAAATACCTCTGTCTTTTCTCACTCTGTAATCCTATTTTTATTTATTTATATATTCAGAAGTATTCATGCTATGAAATATGAAGAGTGTTTCATTTTAAATTGTTTAAGGTAGAATGGTACGAAGGAATTATGAGACTGGAATTGAAGAAAAATTGAACATAGAAATTGTCTGAAGGTTAGTTTCCAGCTCAGAAAAAAATAAAATTTTATACTGAGTGATTTATCAGACAGAAGGATAAAAGATATTGCCTAAAGCCCTCTGAAGTGAGTAACATAATAGAATACTTTATCTAAGTTAAGCTGAAAATGTAGGAATCTCCGCTTCAGGTAAGTTGAAGCAGAAGAAAAGCAGGGATTTACAGCTCAAATGCATATTGCCTTGTGAAGTTAAACAGTCTTCCCTCAATCCTTGACCTTCTGCTGAAAATGATCTCAGTGTGATAATGTGCCTCACCTATATATACCTGAGGCAGCATCCCTCACTCACCGAAGGCTTTAGTTTTCAAGCATGGGATGCAGCTTGGGTTGCAACCTAACGAGATACAGGTAGACAGTTCCTGCATGATTCTTCTTTGATCAGGAATCTATAAAATAAATAATCCAACAACTTAATGAATAGTAGAGTCAATGCAGCTAGAAACAACTACTGTTTTATGGAAGAGAGGACTTATGCAAATAAATAAGAAGCTACTTAGAGGATGACATATTTGAAATTGATAGAAATTCTGTTAATAAGATTTCAAACACTGGAATTTCAAACATAAACATATAAAAATAGTAGTACTTGACAATGAATGAAGATAGAATTACTGATTTAGAAGGGGTCAGATGAATTGTATAATTATGTATATAATTCAACAGAGGAAGTAATTGAGATAGAGGAAAGAATGAAATGTTAATATAGATTGAATCAGTTTGTTATTTTTTTTGAAAATAAGCAAATATTTTATTCCAGCTTTTGCTTCTGTAGCATTTCTTTTTTTATTTTTTATTAATTACACTTTATTCATTTTGTATCCCCCTCATAAGCCCCTCCCCCCTCCCCTAACAATCCTACCCTCCCTCCTCTGTTATTGTTTTAATGCTGAAAAAAAGTGTACCCAGAGAACTGAAAAGGTGTTGGAAGAATTTAACTGAAAATAATAAATGTTCTAAACAAGGAAATCAAAGACTTGTATGAAAAAAATTTCAAGTCTCTGAAGAAAGAATTAGAAGAAGATATCAGAAGATGGAAAGATCTCCGATGCTCATGGCTTGGCAGGATTAACATAGTAAAAATGGCCATCTTACCTAAAGCAATCTACAGATTCAATGCAATTCCCATCAAATTACCAACACAATTCTTTACAGACCTGGAAAGAAAAATTCTCAACTTTCATATGGAAAGTTTTCATATTTTTTATATGGAATAACAAGAAACCCAGAATTGCTAAAACAATCCTCTACAATAAAAGATCTTCTGGAGGTATCTCCATCCCTGATCTTAAGTTGTACTATAGAGCAACAGTTTTAAAAACTGTATGGTACTGGCATAGAAACAGAATGGTGGATCAATGGAAACGAACAGAGGACCCAGAAATAAACCCACACACTTATGGACACCTGATCTTTGACAAAGACGCCAAAACCATACAATGGAAAAAAGATAGCATCTTCAACAAATGGTGCTGGTCCAACTGGATGTCTACATGTAGAAAAATGAAAATAGATGCATACTTATCACCCTGCACAAAACTGAAGTCCAAGTGGATCAAAGACCTCAACATAAAATCAGACATATTAAATCGGCTAGAAAAAAAAGTAGGGAATACCCTTGAACTCATTGGTACAGGAGAAAACTTCCTGAACAGAACACCAACAGCACAGGCTCTAAGAGCAACAATTAATAAATGGGACCTCATGAAACTGAAAATCTTCTGTAAAGCAAAAGACACTGTCATCAAAACAAAGCGACTGCCTACAAATTGGGAAAGAATCATCACCAACCCTTTATCTGACAGAGGGCTAATATCCAGTATATATAAAGAACTAAAGAAGCTGAAAAGCAGGAAACCAAGTAATCCAATTAAAAAATGGGGAACAGAGCTAAACAGAGAATTCTCAATAGAGGAATATCGAATGGCAGAGAAGCACTTAAAGAAATGGTCATTGTCATTGCCATTCGGGAAATGCAAATCAAAACAACCCTGAGATTTCACCTTATACCCATCAGAATGGCCAAGATAAAAAACTCAAGTGACAACACATGCTGGAGAGGTTATGGAGAAAGGGGAACCCTTCTCCACTGCTGGTGGGAATGTAAACTTGTACAACCACTCTGGAAATCAATCTGGTGCTTTCTCAGACAACTAGGAATAGCTCTTCCTCAAGATTCAGCCATACCACTCCTAGGCATATATCCAAAAGAGGCTCAAGTACACAAAAAGGACATTTGATCAACCATGTTTATAGCAGCTTTATTTGTAATAGCCAGAACCTGGAAACAGCTCAAATGCCCCTCAACTGAAGAATGGATGCAGAAATTGTGGTACATCTACACAATGGAGTATTACTCAGCAATGAAAAATAAGGAAATCATGAAATTTGCAGGTAAATGGTGGGACCTGGAAAGGATCATCCTGAGTGAGTTGTCCCAGAAGCAAAAAGACACAAACGGTATATACTCACTCATATAGACATACAACATAGGACAAACCCACTAAAATCTGTGCATCTAAAGAAACTAAGCAAGAGAGAGGACCCTAACTAAAACTCTCAGTCCCCATCCTGAAAGGAAAAGAGGATGGACATCAGAAGAAGAAGAAAACAGGAAACAACCTAGGAACCTGCTACAGAGGGCCTCTGAAAGCTAGAAGAATAAAACAGGAAACAAACTAGGAACCTGCCACAAAGGGCCTCTGAAAGCCTCTGCCCTGCAGACTATCAAAGCAGATGCTGAGCCTGATGGCCAACTGATGGGCAGAGTGAATGAAATTTTATGTAAGAAGTGGGAAATAGTAAGATCTGGAGAGGACAGGAACTCCACAAGGAGAGCAACAGAACAAGAAAATTTGAACACAGCGGTCTTTCCACAGACTCATACTCCAACCAAGTACCAGGCATGGAGATAACCTAGAACCCCTGCACAGATGTAGCCCATGGCAGTTCAGTGTCCAAGTGGGTTACCTAGTAATGGGAAGAGGGACTGCCTCTGACATAATCTGATTGGCCTGCTCTTTGATCACCTCCCCCTGAGCAGGGAGCAGCCTTACCAGGCCACAGAAGAGGACAATGCAGCCACTTTTGATGAGAACTGATAGACTAAGATCAGAAAGAAGGAGAGGAGAACCTCCCCTATCAGTGGACTTGTGGAGGGGCATGCATGCAGAAAGGGGAGGGAGGGTGAGGTTGGGAGGGGAAGAGGGATGGGCTTATGGGGGGATACAAAATGAATAAAGTGTAATTAATAAAAAATTAAAAAAATAATAAATATTCTAACCATTAATTTCTAATGAGATGATATATAAGCTAAGATAGAATGTTCTGGTAACTTCCTTCACGAAAGCGGTATAATTAGGAGCCTATGGCTCTACACAAAATGGTAATTTGTTTTTAGTTATTAAAACAAAATTTTTAACTATTCCATAGAAAGCCAATGAATTTGGTATAATCGGATATCAATAGCAAATCCATATTTTAAGCTTTGTGTGGCAGGAAAGTGAACACACAGGCAAAGACTGGGATGAAAGCAATGAACATACAAACGCTTGGTTAAAGGATGGATGAATCTAAACTAAACCGATCTTGAAATCAATAGTAATTTTTATGGGAAAGAAACAAACAAAACATACAGTTAAAATATCTTCCATTTGAGTATCTATTTGAGGTTAATGCTATAAACAGGAGAAAATAGAGTTCCTGAACCACTATATTTTCAGAATGACATAAGTTTATTTCAGATAGATAAATTAAGCATAGGTGATGTTACATAAATAGAGAATTAATGCAATTCTCAAATGATCTGTGAAAATATTTTGACATATTATTTTTTAACTAGAGAGGCTAGACCAGGAAACCAGGAGAAGAAGACAATGCAATGATCAGGTAGAAATCAGTGGACTTGGAAAGGGGCAGGGAGGAGACCAGGGAGGGAGTGTGGGGTAGGGGAGAGAATGAGGGAGGGGGATACAGCTGGGACACAGAGTTAACAAAATGTAACTAAAAAGAAAAAAATAATAAAATAATAATTAAAAAAAACAAAAAAAGAAGCCTAACTGAAATATAAATATTTTAAATATTACTCATTCATCTTATATCAAAAAAAAATTGCAGACAGCACAGGCTGAATATTATAATTTCAAGATGAAAGTCAAGAAAGGAACTGGGAATGTTGTAGACTCAGCAGCCACTCATTGTCTGCTTGTTAGCGGGTACTTAGTCTCTTCATGAAGGGAGGTCTTCACTATTAAGTGAGATCCATCTCTTCAGTCCCAAATCAACTAATCTGAGACAATTCAACGTACCTGTTATCTGTAAAAGAGCCTATGCTAGAGTTCAATAAAAATGACTAGTGTATGCTGCGGGGTTACTCCAGATCGCGCTGGGAGAATCTACCCTCACCAGACGTTTACGGTAAAGGAAATCCTGAGGTATGGGGATTTCCTTTCAGTAAACTTTTATCAAAATCAGCACATAAAAATTCATTATCAAGACCTACTATGTTATAAACTACTGAACTATTTCTCTGTCTGTCATCTGCCATTCACCTATCTATTATATCTCTCTCATATAAAACAGTTTATCGACATTATTGGTGTTACCCTACAAAAGAAATAATGCTTCTCTTAGAAGCAGACTTTGCCAAATAAAAATTGTGCATTACTTCCTCTGCAGTTGTTGGTCAAAGCTATGTAGCTGACCCCCCCCCAAATTATACAATATATTATTATTATTATTGCTCTTTGTTTCACAGTATCAGTCGTAGATCACACATAAATCATGTGATCGTGAGTAGGAAGCTTCCTCTCTGGTGGTTAGTTCTCATAGTGCAAAAGGTGCTCTTCGGGCTGGTAGTGATGGGGAAAGTTTTCAATGGCCTTACCTAACTTATCTCTCATGTTTGCTGGTCATAGGGTCATTGATACAGCAGACACACACTAAACGGAGTCATGGCATAAATATGGAAGTAACCAGAAACGTTCTGATTTGATGTAACGACTTCTCCACTGGAAGAAACACAAGCCTTTGGTAACTCAAGTATTTTAGAGCTGAACCTACCACTAGTATATAGATTCAGAAACTTACAATTTGTCAAAGTGTACAGAATAAATGACTAAGGAGTGTTCCATAAATGGGACATTATTATCACAATCAACTTCCAAGGCTGAAGATCCACTGTGAAAGAGGGGAAAAGATGGCCCTGAGATCCACTGGTCTGGGAGGATCTGAACAAAACAATGCTTGATGGATTTGACAGGACCCTGCTGTCTTAGACACTGACAGCAGATGTGGTTACTTCCAGTAAACCTGTACAACATCGAGCCAGTCCGCATCTTAGTGTGGGAAGAGAAGGCTTTTATGAGCATCCGAAATCTCCTCATTGATGTCAGGAAGGTGGAGGTGGCCCTGGGAAAAATTCTTAAAGAATTAATAAAATATTTTAAAATTTTCATTATAAGACCATTTATGGGTATAACCTAGTACCTCTGCTCGGATGTAGCCCATGGTAGCTCAGTAACCAAGTGGGTGTTTCTAGTAAGGGGAACAGGGACTATTTCTGACAGGAACTCAATATCAGGCTCTTTGATGTCTCCCCGCCCCCACAGAGGGAGGAGCAGTCCTACTAGGCCACAGAGGAGGACTTTGCAGCCAGGCCTGAAGATACCTGATCAAACAGGGTCAGATGAAAGGGGAGGAGGTCCTCCCCTCCCAGTGGACTTGAAAAGGGGCAGGGAGGAGATGAGGGAGGGAGAGTGGGATTGGGAGGGAATGAGGGAGCAGGATACAGCTGAGATACAGAGTTAATAAAATGTAACTAATAATAAAAATTTAAAATTAAAAAAAAATTCATTATAAGGTCAATGTCAGGGAAATACGAAATATAACATAGAGTGATGGCTCAGTAGATAAATCTGCTTGCTGCTAAGCCTGATGACCAGAGATTAATCCCTGACACCTACATGCCAGAAGGAAAGAACCAACTCCTGCATCTATCCTTTGATCTCGGCAGCTAGCGTGTTTGTTTAAGTACATTCACACATACACATAAATATACATGAATATAAATAAATGAATGCAATTAACAACAATAAATGTGAACCTAATTACTCAGAAGACTATAGACAGAGCAAATGGTAAAGATAAGAGCAAGTTTCATGACATTACAAACTAGAACTTGTACTAGAAAGGACCAATTAAACCAAGAAAAGACTCCTTGAAAAGACTCAGAACTGGCACAAGAAGGGTGAGTTAGAACAAAGAGAAAGAGAGGCACAAATATTTGGAAGTAAAAAACTCAGTACTTAAATGTTGTGCACTCAAGAAAGAAAATAAAGATTTTTTTAAACCGTATGCCAATAAGCTTGAAACTTTAGATTAAACCGATGAATTTCTAACTATATGTTACTCGACATATTGGAAACTAGAGGCTCATGCCAATTCAGAAGCTTACATAAGCAGTCAAAATCTTCTCCGGGTAAAATCATCCCCGCACGCCTTCTGTAAAGGCATCTTGAGACATCATATCTTGCATATGTATATATGCAGATAAACTGTGTATCTATGTATATGTTATGCACATAATTTGTTTTACATACATACTAATGACTACAGAGCTCTGTAGACTTTTGATGTCTGGCACAACCTCATGCAGATTATTTTTTAAGATTTATGTAATAAGTAGGGGAAGTTTTGCTTGCTTGAATGTATGGTTACTAAAAGAAGGTTAGGAGAGGGTGTCAGACCGCTGGACATAAAAATTGCTGTGAGTCACTTTGAGGGTATTAGGAATTGAACCCAGGTCCTCTTCAAGAGCAACAAACCCTCTTAACTCTAAGCTACCTCTTTAGCCTCTATGTGCCAATTATTATAAAGATAGTAAGAAAAAAGAAAACTGTTGCTAATAGTACTCTTACGGTGTATGAAAAGTGAATAAATCTAAACCTAGTCAATTAAATCATCTGTGCATCATTAACAAGATGAAACTCTTGACAATTATACAAATAGTCAATATTGTAACACAGCAAATACTAGTATAGGATGAGAAAAAGAAAAAATGTTTGAAATATAAGAAGAAATAACACTTTATTCGTTTACAAAGTGCAAAATTATTTCAGAAGAAAATGCAAACAGAGCCGAATACAGTGATGCACACGTGTAAACCCAAAACTCTGGGAGGCTGAGGCAGGTGGATCTTCGTGAGACCGGGGCAAACCTGGTCTCCACAGTGAGTTTAAGAGAAACCCTGTCAAAGTAAACAAACTGTAATTACAATAAAAATAATAAATAAAATACAAAAAAGAGAAACCCTGTCTCAAAAACAAGAAAGAAAAAAAAAGAAAGAAAAAAAAGCAAAGCAAAGAAAATTCAGAAGAAGAATTTTGTTCTTTATGTTATAAAGAAGAAGATGCAGAAAGATTGTAAGTGTCAGGAGTTGGGAAGGACCCTGGAAAAACCCTGTTTTCTGGAATTGATGGGGCTTTTGCATTAGTGAATAGAAAAATAGTGACATTTGTATGCACAAGACTTGTCTACGATCAAGCGACTCAACATTCAGCCTTGTATGGGGGAGGAATTATGAGGCCCAACTCACACCTGAGGAGCTCTTGGCAAAAAAACAGACAAAAGTAGGTAGCAAACTGGCAGGAGCAAGAAGTGTCGGATGGGTGATAATCAGAGATGACCAAAAACCTCTAAATGCAAGTATGGCATTGTTAAAGAATAAAAATATTATATTGATAAAAATATATTCTCACAAAGAAGTTGAGAGACTGCATGAGGAAAACTTCCTCAACAACATGGGATATCCTATTAAGGAAATTACCTCAATCATGCTCAAGTATACTGACATACAAATATTAAAGCTACACATACATAAAATCTACATTTGTACCTGAACATAGAGGCACTTATTAATACCTAATTGTGGAATTTGAAAAATGAGAAAAATTTTGTTAACAAATCATAAAATACTGTGTAAATAATACATGGTAAATAAGATGTAATTTAAATTCATGTTTTATACCTAGTACAATCCCAATTACCAAATATCCATACTAACAAATATACTACAGGAAATACACATGTTGGGTTTGTTTGCCTTATCTGTAGTGATCAGAAAACAGAAGGTAGTCTTCAATAAATTACACAATACAAAAATCAAATATGAAAAGATTTGTGCTATTTTACCATCTGAAATACTGACCATTTTCCAGTGAGAAAATAATTATATAGTTGGAAAAACTTTAAATATGAGACTTAAAGCAGCTCCAAGTGCCAGGAATGAAGTTCAGATAATGAAATACAATGACTGTGGCAATTAGGAGGTTGAGGTCTGGGTAGTTAATGGGGTGACAGAGGGACTCAGGAGGTGACTGGAGCCCTACAGAACACAGCAGAGTCCTGCCCTGTGAGTTTACAATTTAAAACATGAACCTTCTCTAGACAGCACCTTGACTTTAGATTCCACAGGCCCTGGCACAAGAATGAAAATTCTGTAACTTATAAAGTACGTAGTTTGTATACTTATAGGCCATAGCCTGAAAGGACCAAACTAAAAAAGATGTCTAGTCTATGAAATCTGGCTGGTATTTTATTTGACTTTTAAGCATTTTTTTAGATTTTATCTTATTGTGCTTTATTTTATGTCTGAGTGTTTTGCCTTCCTGGTTGCTACGTGCCTGGAGGTCAGAGAAGGACATCAGATGCCCTGGAACTAGGGTTCTATGATGCTGTGAGTTACAGGGAAGGTGTTGGATCCTCTGCAGGAGCAGTAACTGATCCCAATCTGAATCCCCAAATTGGTGGTTTTCTGAATGAGTGGCTAAATGCATAAAGGAATTACTATGAATATTGTCCTTGGAGGGTTGTGCTATGCTCTGGGGAGTGAGCTCACTGAGAAATTATTCATATGTGGCTGACAGAGTTGTTTCTGATAATGCAGCACCTTCCACTTCTTTAGAATTTGATAGATGCTGTGTTTGTTTTATAAAAATTTCCAAAATGAAAAGAGATCTTCCTTTTACTGCTCATGGAAATCAAGGGAAGCTTCTGTCTAACCATGCTCAAGTGTCTTGGAATGTGTATTTATAGACTGGAACTCCAAGACAGATAAAATAGTTGAGCTTTTCTCACAGTCGTATTGTTGAAATTGTCAATGACTTTTTCACTGTAAAGGTGTGGCTGTGTGACATCACCTTTAAGCTTCAAAGCAGCAGTTGCATTTCATGGAGCCAAAACCAACCCCATGTGCCAAGAACACAGCTAATATACACGGGAAGCATTCCAAGATCCCCATATGGCAATGTGAGCTGAACATCTTTTACAGCAGCGATTCCATTCTGACCCAAGTTCTTTCCTTTAAATAGCGCCTCTTTTATTTCCTGTAGTCAAACTGGCTACACAAGCCCCGGGTTTGCCAAGCCCATGTCTGGGATGTGAATCTCCAGGAACCAAAGTGCTAAACCTTGCTTTTCCCTCGCCTGGTCTGCCAAAATCCATCTTACCACACCTGAAATTTCAGGAGATCAAAGGCTGAAATTATATGCCATCAAAAGTGGAGAGATAAAATGTTTATCTACGGCATTAGAGGTGCAGGCTGTTTTGAAAGCTCTTGGTGTTGAGCAAAGCTCTACTGGCTGCTGTTGCCTTGGCTGGGGCTGCTTCCTCATCCCACCAGACAGAGATGCTTCACGAGGCTTCTGGCAGGTTTGAAGTGGTTTAGTTGCTAAGTGTTGACGACCTTGTGTGGTGTTCAGTCTAATTAGAAATTAGTTTTCCACGGTGAGAATCGCCAAGAAGAATGTGGCCATACTATCACAGTGCTACTGTCGCACTGCTGGCATGGCTCCTCTTTTACTGGATTTCTCCATATTTGGAGAGTTTCCTGGTTTCTCCTCAAAAGGATACATGACTGTCAAGAAAAAAAAGAAAAAAGTCTTTTTTTTTTTCTCTTCTTGATGCAGTTTCCATGCCAAGATGACTTTGCAGAAGTATCTGTAGGTGGGCTCTGGTAAAGGCCAGACCAATTAAAGGGATTTTTTTTAAATGTCTCTCTTTTAAGAAATATTTTCAATTAAATATAAGCAAGGCACCATCTACATAGGTTTTAAATTGGTTAACAGCAGATGCGATCCTCAGATATGCACTTACTGGATCTTTGGTGAAAGTCACTGAATGTATCTAAGTCTTCAGTTACTTACCTGTTCCATGTGGTTGCCTCCATTCTCCCTCCTGCGACAGACTCCCCAGCTCGGGGCCTGTCTGGGGAGGCCGTGGAACCTTTGGAAGGTAAAACCAGGGTGGTAGACACAGGCCGCTGGTGAGAAAGAGGGAGCTTTGAGGATGTCCATTCACATTCTTCCTTCCTCTTACAGTTCTGTCAACAACCCCTTCAGGTCCCTGTCACTGGTACTCCTGTGACCACGTCCTTCTCACCACGATAGACTAAGGTCTCTTGAAACTCTGAGTGGAAACTAAAACTCTTCACCCTTCAGTTTGTGTAAGTTATTTTGTCAAAGACACAATCAATGTAGTATTTGCATACTAAATTGAAATTTAAAAATTATCTGAATATGACATTGACGAAATTAAAATTATCTGGTAAAGTGAATTGTTAACACTGTTGGTATTTTTAGACCATATTCTTTCTGATTATTTTATAGTTTAAAAATATATGGAAGCTTATAGTATTATACATCTTTGTGTTACTCCAAAAAGTGCATTTTAAGCCTGATATCAAAGGCAGTAAATGCCTCCTTTAATCCCAGGACTTGGGAGACAGAGATATGAGTCTGAGGCCAATTTGGTTGACATAGCAAATTGCAGACAAGCCAGGGATATACAGTGAGACCCTGTCTCCAAAGAAAATAAAGGTGTATTTTAAGAATAATTAGACACCATGTTCTACATTCATGATTGCATATTGAAAAACTAAAGTTAAAATCATTGTTTTAATGGAATTAGATTAAGTTTCAAACAGTAAGAGCTAATTCAACATTAACATCTGTTTACCTACACACAATCTTCACTGATTTAAGCTGTAAATAGAAAAAAGGAAAATGTTTGTGTTAACCTTTGTTTCTAAAGTATTTTTTTTCATTTACCTAATATCTTTAAGAAGAAACACATCAAAGTTTTCTGGAAACACATATTTAATGGAAGAATCGACTTTTCTTTTATAATTTTTATTTTATTATATTTTACAATTTAGTCACTTTATATCCCAGCTGTAGCCCCATCCCTGGTCTCACCTTCCTCCTGGTCTCACCTTCCTCTGTTTTCCCTCTCTATCGTCCTCCTTAATCAACTGAATATGGGGAGTCCTCTTCCCCTACTGTCTTACCCTATCCTATCAAGCAAGTCTCATCAGGACTTCCTGGATCCTCTGCCTCTATGGCCTGGTAAGGCCACCCTGCCATGGGGAACAGATTAAAGAGCAGGAAACAGTCCATATCAGAGACATCCCCTGCTCTACTTACTAGGAAACCCACATGAAGACTCAGCTGCCTATGGCTACATCTGAGCAAGGTGTCTAGGTCCTCTCCATGCATGTTCCCTGGTTGGAGTATCAGTCTCTGCAGGACTCCCTGGTCCCAGATTTTTTGGCTTTGTTGGTCTCCTTGTGGAGCTCCTTTCCCCTTCAGATCTTTCCATCTCCCTCTTCTTCCATAAGATTCCTTGCACTCTGCCCAAAGTTTGGCTGAGTCTCTGCATCTGCTTTGATTTCCTGCTGGATGAGTCTATCAGAGGACATCTGTGGTAGGCTCCTATCCTGTTCCCTCTCTTCAACAGCTTCTGGCCTCTTTACTGTTTGCCCTTCTGAATGAGAATTAAACATCCCCCAAAGGATTCTCCTTGTTGTTTAGCTTTCTTAGGACTACTGATTTTAGTATGATTATCCTATATTATATGGCTAATACACACTTATAAGTGAGTATATGCCATGTGTGTCAATCAGTCAATTTTTCATAGTCATTTTAAATTCAATTTCTTTATTCAGTATACTTTTTGTTCTTTTTTCAAAAAATTAACACAGAATTGTGCACATCATTGTGATATCTTCACACATAGCTGCCTTCAGATGTTGCTCTAATTCATCCCATCCCTGCAGGAAGTCCCTTCTCTCTGCAGCCCTGCCACTGTTCTTGGTCCCCTTTCTACCCCTTTCTCTTCAGCTTTCATGTCCCAGGCTAATTCTCATCAATATAAAGTGAAGCTGTCCCCCGATATCTCATGGCAGCGGAACTTTGTCAAAAAAAGCAAAAGTCTGTCCTACCCCTGCTTCCAGCTAAGAAGTCATGTCTAATTTCTTGTGTGTGTGTACAACACAAGTGGAAATCATGGCTCTGCTCCTGCTCTGTATTCATCCTTAATCTTCCACTCTTCTGGAATACAAGGTCAATCATCATTTTCCAAATATCAAAATCCTTCAACCTTAAATCAACCTCTGTGTTTTCACTCAAGTTAGTACTTTAAGAAAACAGTTTGTAAAGACCTTTCCTGGTATTGCTTCTGCCATCGAGACTCGATTTGTTGGATATCATTGAATGGTAAAAGATTCATCTGTAAAAGAGAGAGGTGGACATTTGCTAACTAGAGCCCTTAACCAAAATTTGGAAGATAATTCTGATCAAACTAATTCAGAGAAATTCCAATGGAACAGTCCATCTGAAAATTCAATTAAATAATGATGCTTTCAGTTTAAAAAGATGAAGGTTTTTTTTTTTTTCAGTATTGAAGATAAAAAGGCTAGAAGTTTAGTATAGCTCTCATTCTCATTCTTTAAAGAACCTGGATTAAACAAGCAACAACAGTTCTGTGTACTCTTTTATTCCTTTAAATTGATTATGTGATTTAATGTGAACTATTTACCGCAAAGATAGTCCCACAATCTTTGGTAATTTTCCTGATTTATTTATTTATCAGTGAGTTAATTCGGATGACAAAGTAAAGGCTTTGGTTGACTGACTAGAAAATGTGTTAAACAAAAATAAAAACAAGGACACGTCATCAGAAAGTACTTGGTGAGTCAGGAGGTGCCCAAGATGGTTGTCAGAGCTATGCTGGACATAGGACCACAAAGACAGTGAGTTTCTAAAAGAAACTTTATTCCAATGTGGCCTACTGGCATTCTCACAGTTACACCAGCAACATAGCTGGTGGCTGAAAACCAGCCCCGAAGGGAGAGCTCAGAGACTCAGGGAAGTACGTGGGCAAATTGCCCTGGCCCTGCATCTATCATAAAACCAACACTGATCTGGAGATGGGTGGGAGCTGATGTCTTCTTGTGGCGAGAACTCTATCTAATTATCTTGCTTGAGCCTTCCCTTAGCCTGCGTAATCTGCCTTGCAGGGTGTGATCAAAAACAAGGAGAGAAGATAGGAGATGTTTGGTATTTTGAACTACCTATGTGTTTAACCTCCTGAGAATTGCTCTTGATATGAGGACAACACTAATGTGAAGCAGCTCGGGGATTTGTCCCAGAATTAAAGGCCTGAGGCTCACCCTCACCAGGGACCTGTGATCTGGGTATTGTCCGGAGAGGGTAACCATGTTCTAGTTCAGACTCATGGAAGGCGTTTCTTTAAGCCTAACAAACTTCTGAAACTTTGTTTTGGTTGTGCTGTGTTTTCCTTTCCTATTGTTTGTGCTTTCTACCAGGACATTTGCAGCATTCCAATTCTTTTTTAACAATCCACATACAAACTGAAGAGAAAAGACTCATGAGGCCAGTTTTCTCCAAGCTCCAAGAATTAAGTCAACTTCTTTGACTTTCTGCTGAAATTCAGTTTAACGGGAGCTTGAGGCCTCCAATAACTGCTTGGTGTGTCCTGATTTGGGATCAACCTACCTACTGCAGGGCTGCCTCTTGGATGGGTCCCCTTTAAAGATTACCTAGAGGGAGGGAGCTCTGTTTATGTTCTATTCTGGTGCTGAGGAACCAGTCCTTAGGTTCACTCCATGATTTCAAGTATTGCCTCCTATGGTTAATACTTTGCAAACATTGTCAATTTCCTTTCTCTGAAACTCTCCAGCCTTTTTTTTTTTTTTTAATTCTTCTCCCAGTTCTAGCATTAACAGGCTTAATTGCTATTTAGCCACCACAATTTCTCATATTTATTATAGGATATTGTCTGGGCAATCTCATGGTTTTTCATCATAATGCTTGTTTCTACCTTGTGATAGTGTCATACATTTTCTTAATTTGGTGTGTTTGTAATAGGGTAGGAAAGTGGCCCAATATGAAGCAGGACAATTGGAGTATACTTCTCTGTTAGTGAAGGAATTATCTGCCACTATTCTACTTTCTTTTGTTTATAATTAGTGGCTTTACACAACAACTTTACAACTTTGCTCTTTTTGCTGGCCAGGAATCAGGAAAACTGACATGCTTAACTCTCCAGGTACATAAGGATTTGTACAGATCAGTACAAAATGTGTAGGTGAGAGAAAGGTGCCTCAGATGGTCTGTAATGATGGCAGCAACAGCTCAGCCACTGCTGGGCTTGTACTGAGGAATAGGGACACATGTATAACAAATGGCTTCTCCAGAATGGCAGACTTGGGAAGTGTCTTTAAGAGTGTACTGGGGACACAGTGAGGGTGAACCAAGGCAACCCAGGCACAATTCCTTACGCCTGAGATTCAGGAAGCCACGTCCAGGGCTTATCATTAAATAAACAAATTGCTCAGGCCAGTCGTGAGTCTACACTCTCCCTAATCTTAAACATGTGTTTTGTTTTGTTTTTTTCCCTCCTCAACTGACTTCGGTGCTTTTTAAACTGAGATTAAAATAGTAGATGTCAACCTCACAAAGTTGTTATGGAGATTAAATGAACTTCATGAAATGACTTGCTTAATTGTTGTTTATTTGCCTTACTAATTTGTTCACATGGAAATTAATTCATTTCTGGCCCCATTTTAAATTATTCATTATTCTGAATTTGGATCCTATTTTCAAATTGTCAGCACTTCCGTCTTTTAAAATAATTCTCCTATACCTCAATTTTATTTTTAAAATGAGATCTTATTAATTATATGATAATTTTATACAATGTATCTTTATTATATTTAATTCCTCCTCTTAACTCCTCTTAGATTCATCCATGTCCTTACCCACCCAATTCACATTTTATTCTTTTATCTGTGTGTGTGTGTGTGTGTGTGATAGTGCGTGCATGTGCTGTTTTCGTTTTTGTTAAAGCTCATCTAGTCCAATTTCTGTTTTCCAAACACTCTTTGGTTTGAGACAATCCTCTGGAGCCTCATTGACTTATAAAGGACAGCACATTAAGAAAAAAAAAGTTGACTCTCCTAACAGCTGCCAATGTCCAATTGCTTCCCCATTATGGGTGAGATTTTGTACCCACATGAGCCTTCATGATAGGACTTGTCTGGCTTGAGTTTATACAGGTCTTATGTATGCTGTCACAACAGGTGGGAGTTCATATGCATAACACCCCAGAACAGGTTAACTATCTTAAAGATAATTGTCAGTGGGGGTTAATATGATCCCAACAATTAAAAACCACTGCTGTTGATCATAGTTACTCTCAAGAACATCATGGTTAGACCCTATTAACGAAGAAGTCTTATACTTGAATCATAGAACATAATTAACATGGTATTGCTGAAAAGCTTCATTCCTACTATCTAGATTTCATGGTACTATAGGTGCTACTGTTAGAAGAAAAGTAATCCTCACACAAATCCTACTGTTCTTTGACCCTGTACACTAAAATAATGACCTGCCTGGCAAGAGTGATATAAATGTTATGGAAGGAACCAACTACTTTATATGTGTATTTAATACTCTTTCCACAAGAAAAAATTCATTATCATGTCATTATCATGTCAAGAACCCATGGCTAGACATCTCATAGGAAATAAGGAACAACCTAGTATTGTGCTGTATAAAGTTAATATTAAATCAATTCCTAGTAACATATCACTAAGCCTAGAGATGAATAATCTCAGCACTCATCTAAGAATCTAATTCTTGTTGATGATAATTAGTACAGATGCCAACAAGCAGTTAAGGTGCAGAGTCAAGAGAGTATGGCGTTCTCTGCCCTCACCCTGATGTCTATATTGTCCTCCTTCATCTCAGGGCCTAGGCATCGTCACTGAAGAGGGGGAGAAAGATTGTGAGGCTCAGGCATGGCACATATGTATAAAAATATTTTACAGATACTATATGTCAGTTTTAATAAAATATTTTTATTCCATTTTCACTCCACAATGGTACATATTAAACCAAGATGTAGAATTAGGGAATTCTTGTAGTTACAAACACTGTTATTTAATAATTTGATTTGTTTCTTCAGATTACACATACATCATGTTCTCCCTCCTCCCCCTTTCTATAGTAGAGGGCGCCTACTGCAGAGAACTAAACTGGTCAAAATGCAGAGAATAAGTGACCTTGATGTCCAGTCCCAATTGGGGTACCTACAATACAACCTAAAGAAAAAAGGAACATCATGAAAAAGTGCAAAAATATTGTAAGAGCTGGAAGACCAAGACAGACCACCATTGTGATAGAGTATCTTCTAAGGATGGTGTAAAGCTGCATCCACAAAATCTCAATAGTGTGGCTTCCCGAACAGAACCTGCACAATCATCCCACAAATGACACCCGAACCTGAGTGAGGGAAAACTTCATAAGGCCCTGCCAAATGCGCAATGACTTCTGAGAAAAGAATTTCAGTTTTCTCCAGAGATGATCCAGTTGATAGGCTTCTCAATCCTAAGTGATCAGCCCTAAATACAGGTGCATATGAGCAACAGTGACTGGACTCAATAGGTAATGTGTAAGTGTGTATGTACACATACATGTGCGTGTGCTTATATATGTAATCATTCTATAAGTACAGGTCATGGGTTTGAGAGGAGATGTATGTGGGGATATAGAGAAGTTGGAAGAAGGTGGAAAGTGATGAAAATATAGTATATGAATGAATGTAATTCCAAAAAACAAAATCATATTTAAAAATGACAAAACCAATCCTCATTCAGAAAGACAAATGGGATAGATATTGGAAGAGGGAGAAAACAGGGAACAGGACAAGATCCTACCACAGGACAGGATCCTGCCTCTGAAAGACTCTACCCAGCAGGGTATCAGAGTAGAGGCTGGGACTCATAGCCAAATTTTGGGCAGAGTACAGGGAATCTTAGGAAAGAAGGGGAAAACAGAAAGACCTAGAAGGAACAAGACTGCCAGAAGGAGAGCAACAGAACCAAGAAATCTGGGCAAAAGTGTCTTTTGTGAGACTGATACTCCAACCAAGGACCATTCATGGATATAACCTAGAATCCTTGCACAGAGGTAGCCCATGGCAGCTCAGTGTCTAAGTGGGTTCTCTAGTAAGGGGAACAAGGACTATGTCTTACATAAACTGATTGGCCTGCTCTTTGATCACCTCCCTCTGAGGGGGGACCAGCCATACCAGGCCACAGAGGAAGACAATGCAGCCAGTTCTGATGAGACCTGATTAGCCAGGTCAGATGGAAAGGGAGGAGGACCTCCCCTATCAGCGGACTTGGAGAGGGTCATGGGAGGAGAAGAGGGAGGAAGTGTGCATTTAGCGGGGGGGGGGGGAGAAGAAAGAAGGGAGCTACAGCTGAGATACAAAGTGAATAAATTGTAATAAATAAAAATTTAATTAAATTTTAAAAATAACAAAACCTCTATCTTATCAAAGAGCTCTTCCTCCAGTCTTCCCTCCAACAAGCTTTGGATGTCTTACAGGGTGGAGCCCCATGCTCTTTCTCCTTTTTTTAAGGGATAGATTAGCACCTGGAAAAACATGTTCACATTGGTGTTTGTTTAAGGTGTGTCTTCCCTATGTGAACAGACATTTCTTGAGGACAGCGAGAATGGAGGAATCCAGGTATGGAGTAGGTGTTTAATGAGCAAAATAAAAAGGCAGCTGAATTGATTTAAATCATAAGGAATACATTAATTTGCTGCAAATTTATTTTGTTTGTTCCAAGTAGTGTATTCTGGCAGTCTAGAAAATTTAATGTCAGTGAATTGGATGAATTTCTAACATCCCTATTTATCTATGAGTGAAAAGAAGTGAAGACCATAATGAAGACAGCTTTACCTCTTATTTCCTCTCTACTTTTGGTGCTTCTCTCCTGTCCTACCCCACTGGTCCAATGCTTAGAATGAGATGTGTAATAAACCATTCCCTAGGTATGGCAAAGTTTTGATTGTATGTTTGATGTGGGCATAGAGTTAACAGACTCCTCGGTGCCGAAGAAAAGTCCTGTGTGTGCCTAATGACGGTTGCTGAAATATAGCTCTACCTCCAGGAGGTTTGGCATGGTCCAATTCTGGAGTGACCTACTTTGAGTTGGTCAAGTGGCATGAAAGTAAAGCTGTCATTAGGTTTGCCTGTGGGGAGAGTGGGGAAATTTTTATCTGGTCAGTTTCAGCATCTTAGTAGGTTTCAATTTTCTACTACTTTGCAAAATAAACAGATAAGGAAAGCAAATCCAGTAACCTTAATAGATGATTTCTTTTACTAGTAGCAGCTTTAACTATTCACCTGTTTTCATTTTAAAAGAATTTAGTTTTATTTATTTTGTAGGAAGAAACTCTGAGCCGTAAACTAAAAGAATGATACTTAACCATACATGCTTCATGATGGTGAGAGGTTCTCCATGCAGCAATCTGAGTATTTGAGCTGTGTATTTTCAAAGGAATCACTGATTTCAGAAGACTTTTCATTTTGTTTGTTTGTTTGAAAATATGCAGCAGAATTTTAAAGCAGAACATGAAAAAGCATGTGATTGCAAGTCTCGCAGAAACAGCAAATATCTGATATTTGTTTTCTTGGAGCTTTTGATCTGCAGCACCTGACAAGGCTGAGCACAGACTCGTGACTGAATTGTTGCTTCATGCGGTGGACAAAAAATGTCAATCTTCACATTCATTCACCTCGGTGGCTATTGACTTGTGAATAGATATGGGCTCAGTTAAGCTTGCCTGTTGTCATATAGAGAAGAGTTTTATTAAAAAATAAACATTGGAGAGAGTGGGCAGCCTTGTCTTGTCCCTGATTTCAGAGGGATTGCTTTAAGTTTCTCTCCGTTCAGTTTGATGTTGGCTATAGGCTTGCTGTATATCGCCTTTACTATGTTTAGATATGTGCCTTATATCCCTGATCTCTCCAGTACTTTAAACATGAATGGATGTTGGATTTTGTCAAATGCTTTTTCAGCATCTAGGGAGATTATCATGTGGTTTTTTTCTTTCAGTTTGTTAATATGGTGGATCACATTGATGGATTTCCGTATATTGAACCACCCCTGCATACCTGGGATGAAGCCTACTTGGTCATAGTGGATAATATCTTTGATGTGTTCTTGGATCCGGTTTGCAAGTATTTTGTTAAGTATTTTTGCATCAATGTTCATAAGGGAGATTGGCCTGAAATTCTCTTTCTTTGTTGAGTCTTTGTGAGGTTTAGGTACCAAGGTGATTGTGGCTTCATAGAATGAATTTGGTAATGTTCCTTCTGTTTCTATTTTGTGGAATAGTTTGAAGAGAATTGGAGTTAGCTCTTCTTTGAAGGTCTGGTAGAATTCTGCGCTGAAACCATCCGGTCCTGGGCTTTTTTTGGATGGGAGACTTTTGATGACTGCTTCTATTTCTTTGGGGGATATAGGGCTATTTAGTTGATTTACCTGGTCCTGATTCAGCTTTGGTGAGTCAAATCGATCAAGAAAATTGTCCATTTCATTTAGATTTTCAAATTTTGTGGCATATAGACTTTTGAAGTAAGTCCTAATGATTGTTTGGATTTCCTCAGTGTCTGTAGTTATGTCCCCCCTTTCATTTCTGATTTTGTTGATTTGGGTGGTGTCTCTCTGCCTTTTAGTTAGCTTGGCTAAGGGTTTGTCTATCTTGTTGATTTTCTCAAAGAACCAGCTCTTGGTTTCATTGATTCTTTGAATTGTTTTATTTGTTTCTAATTGATTGATTTCAGCCCTGAGTTTGATTATTTCCAGCCGTCTACTCCTTTTTGGTGTGTCTGCTTCTTCTTTTTCTAGGGTTTTTAAGTGGGCCATTAATTTGCTTGAATGAGCTGTCTCGAATTTCTTCTTGAAGGCACTTAGTGCTATGAACTTTCCTCTTAGCACTACTTTCATTGTGTCCCACAAGTTAGGGTATGTTGTGTCTTCATTTTCATTGATCCTTGCTAGAGCAATAAGACAGTCGAAGGAGATCAAGGGGATACAGATGGGAAAAGAAGAAGTCAAATTATCACTATTTGCAGATGATATGATAGTATATATGAGTGACCCCAAAAACTCTACCAGGGAACTCCTATAGCTGATAAACATCTTCAGCAAAGTGGCCGGATATAAAATTAACTCAAAAAAAATCAGTAGCACTCCTGTATACAAAAGACAAAAGGGCTGAGAAAGAAATTAGAGAAACAACACCATTCACAATAGCCACAAATGACATAAAGTACCTTGGCGTAACCCTAACCAAGCAAGTCAAAGACTTGTATGAAAAAAATTTCAAGTCTCTGAAGAAAGAATTAGAGGAAGATATGAGAAGATGGAAAGATCTCCCATGCTCATGGCTTGGCAGGATTAACATAGTAAAAATGGCCATCTTACCAAAAGCAATCTACAGATTTAATGCAATTCCCATCAAATTGCCAACACAATTCTTTACAGACCTGGAAAGAAAAATTCTCAACTTCGTATGGAATAACAAGAAACCGAGAATTGCTAAAACAATCCTCTACAATAAAAGATCTTCTGGAGGTATCTCCATCCCTGATCTCAAGCTGTACTATAGAGCAACAGTTATAAAAACTGCATGGTACTGGCATAGAAACAGAATGGTGGATCAATGGTATCGAACAGAAGACCCAGAAATAAACCCACACACTTACGGACACCTGATTTTTGACAAAGATGCCAAAACCATACAATGGAAAAAAGATAGCATCTTTAACAAATGGTGCTGGTCCAACTGGATGTCTACATGTAGAAAAATGCAAATAGATCCATACTTATCACCCTGCACAAAACTGAAGTCCAAGTGGATCAAAGACCTCAACATAAAACCAGACACATTAAATCGGCTAGAAAAAAAAGTGGGGAATACCCTAGAACTCATTGGTACAGGAGAAAACTTCCTGAACAGAACACCAACAGCACAGGCTCTAAGAGCAACAATCAATAAATGGGACCTCATGAAATTGAAAAGCTTCTGTAAAGCAAAGGACACTGTCATCAAAACAAAGCGACTGCCTACAGATTGGGAAAGAATCATCACCAACCCTCTATCTGACAGAGGACTCATATCCAATATATATAAAGAACTAAACAAGCTGAAAAGCAACAAACCAAGTAATCCACTTAAAAAATGGGGAACAGAGCTAAAGAGAGAATTCTCTGCAGAGGAATATCGAATGGCAGAGAAGCACTTAAAGAAATGCTCACCCTCATTAGCCATTAGGGAAATGCAAATCAAAACAACCCTGAGATTTCACCTTACACCCATCAGAATGACCAAGATGAAAATCTCAAGGGACAACACATGCTGGAGAGGTTGTGGAGAAAGGGGATCCCTTCTCCACTGCTGGTGGGAATGTAAACTGGTACAACCACTCTGGAAATCAATCTGGCGCTTTCTCAGACAACTAGGAATAGCGCTTCCTCAAGATCCAGCCATACCACTCCTAGGCATATACCCAAAAGAGGCGCAAGTACACAACAAGGACATTTGTTCAACCATGTTTGTAGCAGCTTTATTTGTAATAGCCAGAAGCTGGAAACAACCCAGATGCCCCTCAACTGAAGAATGGATGCAGAAACTGTGGTAATCTATACAACGGAGTATTACTCAGCAATGAAAAATAAGGAAATCATGAAATTTGCAGGTAAATGGTGGGACCTGGAAAGGATCATCCTGAGTGAGTTGACCCAGAAGCAAAAAGACACTCACGGTATATACTCACTCATATAAACATACAATATAGAATAAACCCACTAAAAGCTGTACATCTAAACAAACTAAGCAAAAGAGAGGACCCTAACTAAAAT
>NW_026590699.1:10562801-10571102 GCF_907164565.1 Psammomys obesus
TGAATGGAATTTTATGTAAGAAGTGGGAAATAGTAAGAGCTGGAGGGAACGGGAACTCCACAAGCAGAGCAACAGAACAAGATAATTTGAACACAGGGAACTTCCCAGAGACTCATACTCCAACCAAGGACTATTTGTGGAGATGACCTGGAACCCCTGCACAGGTGTAGCCCATGGCAGTTCAGTGTCCAAGTGGGTTCCATAGTAATGGGAAGAGGGACTGCCTCTGACATAATCTGATTGGCCTGCTCTTTGATCACTTCCCCCTGAGGGGGGAGCAGCCTTACCAGGCCACAGAAGATTACAATGCCGCCACTTTGGATGAGAACTGATAGACTAAGATCAGAAAGAAGAGGAGAACCTCCCCTATCAGTGGACTTGGGGAGTGCCATGCATGCAGAAAGGGGAGGGAGGGTGGGATCGGCAGGGGAGGAGGGAGGGGCTCATGGGGGGATACAAAATGAATAAAGTGTAATTAATTAAAAAAAATAAAAGATTTAAAAAAAAATAAATAAACATTGCCTGATGGGGCACTAGAATATGGGATTTCTGATTAAATATTCACAACTGTTTCTAATACATCATTAAAACATGCAAGAGAATACCCTTGGGGTTAGGAGTGAAATTGCATCATCGAAACTAAAGTCTGGTAGAGCTTTCCTGATGGGCCCATAAAGGAGATTATGTTTGAAAGTATCTAATGTGATAATATGAATTTATCACCCTCATCTTCTTTTATTTTGACACATATGGAAGATGCTGTTTTGTTTTGACACTCACAATTGATGTTCGTTTTATTAAAAAACCACTCAAGAGTAATGAGATTTGAGGAAATTATCTTAGCAGATATCCACAACAGAAGGAAATGGGATCCTGATGACTCACAGCCCCCAGTGATAAGCTGTAGGCACACGCAATGTATCCATATGTGATGCCGTAGATCTGTTCACCTATACTTGTTTTTTATAAGCTGTATTGGGTAGATTTGTCTAGATAACAAATTCCCAGAACTACAAGCATGAAGTCCAGAACAAGGACCCTGCAAGGAGGGGCTGGAAACCCCAACACAAGCGGTGCTCTGTCTTCACAGCTCAAGACCGTGGGTGCTGCTACGGTCTGGAACAGGCCAGTATCCCATCAGGACGGCCGGGTAAGGGGATGTCGTCGCAAGGCATGAAGACGAATTCAGAAGGGCATGTGGAAAGCAAGGGGGGTCCAGAAGATTTCTCATTGTTTGGCTCAGGGTGGCCACTGCACCCCACACCGGGAAAACATATTCTGAGAGCAAAATGAAGGCATTCTTCATAACGATTGGAAAGTACATGTTGTCCTTCAGATCTAACTATAATGCTTTTGTCTTAGTGCCCATCTTGTCTCATGGAATTTTGTAAAATTTTGTAAAATGGAGACAAAAATGTCCCTTACGTCTTTGGAATATGAGAACTGAATTGAAATGGTTAACAGATAGAATCAGCAAGCTTATTATTTTTACTTTCTTGAAAATTTAGCAACTGGGCACAGCTGGTGATAATGCTCTCAATCGTTGTCGGAAAGGAATAAAAAGTCTTCATTAGCTACGCTTCCACTCTGCCCATACATTGCACCAGATAGGTGCACAGGAAGAGTAGCTTAAATGAAAAAGCAAAACAAAACACAAACAAACAAACAAAACTCACTTAGTTTTCTCAGAGATCTGGAATGCAGAATTCTAAGATTGAATTGGCCTGAAGGTAATCTTTGGTGAGAACTTCTCCTGGAGAAGACAGTGAGTTTCTTATTCAGGTCTCTCTCAATCTTTCCTGCACAGGCCCCTCCTCTCCCTCATCTCTTGAGGTCAGCAATTTTAACACACTTGGATCTGCCCATATGACCTCAATTAATCCTAGATATTGCTTCAAGTGCTCTAATTCCAAAAAGATTTCTACTGGTGGTAGAGTTTCTGTATATGAATCCTGGCGGAAGAGACACAGTTTTGTCTACAGTAGTGATATTTCAGTAAATAAGAAATGGAGTATCTACCTCTGTCCTCTAATTATCTTGGTAGTTTCCATTGCACAAGGAAAGAAGAATAACATCTTCATTTTAATTGAAATTGGAATTATGTTGAATAAGTGGAGGTCAGGATGAGTCTTTCAATATTTTTGCTTTTGAAATGATGGTTTGTTAGCATTAGACAGAGGTTTGATATTCCTTAATGATTTTTCTAGAAATTGATGTGTAGTTTTGTTTTTATTTTCTCAGTCAGGTTAGTATTTATTAAATTTTGTATTTATCTGGCAACATTTAATTTATACTTGAAAAACAAAGATACACAGACAAGAATAGTAAGACTTTCCCAGTAGCAGCACTAGGGGGCTTCTGTAACTTCATCCATGATATAAATGAGAAGTTTTTGGTCTATTAACTCAGGAAACTTATACACTATTGGGTCAATGCATATTTCCATTTTTGTGCACGTTGAGGCAGAAGTATCATGAGACTTTAAGAGATTTGATAGGAAATCTAAAAGAAGTCTAATAAACTTTCCAATGAGAAGATGGAGTTCTCAAGAGAAACATGACTTTAATAAAGACACAGATCTTCAGTGGACTTGGAAGCAAACAGGTTCATGGCCTCACTAACACAGACTGCACATATGGAATGAGGCAAAGTCCAAGCACCCATCAGCTCTTGGAGCCATCTGTAAGGGACCCAACCCCTTCAAATGCATACAACTGTATTTTGTGGGTTTTGTTTGTTTGCTTGTTTACTTGTTTTTGAGACAGGGGTTCTCTGTTTAGCGCTCGCTGACTCTCTTGGAATGTGCTCCATAAACCAACCTGACCTCAAACTCACAGAAATCTATTTGCCTCTGCGTCAGAACGCTGTTTAAAGGCCTGTGCCGACACCTGCCTTACAAATGTATGTTAATTTATTTTAAAGTTAAAGAAAACAATGATATTTCTAAGCTGAAAATTTTAAATTTATTTCTAAACTGACTAATTCAGTGGCAGCAAGTATCAACTAAAATCAGACTAAAGCAACAATAAGTAAAAGTTTTACCTGTTTGATAATTTAAATATTAATACATTAATACTTTTAGAATCCCAGGTCATAATGAACATTGAAATTCTTAACAGCTACAAAAGTTAGAATGCAACCCTGGTTTTATATAGTATAAACAGTCTTTGAAAACTCTCAAGAGAAATAAACACACACTTAAGAGTTAAGAAAGGACCCAAAAGTCAAACCAGGCTTGACTGTTTTTCAGCAGATGATTCAGATCCCAGTCGGCAGCAGGGAGGAGGGCCCTCTGCTCAGAGAGTGCTATTTTCCTATTATACTTAAATTACATTTATAAAGTTTTTCCTTTCATGCCAGCCTAAATGGTTGTCGGAGTTATTAATTTTAATGTTTAATAAACCAGTTGCCATAGCAACAATCATATCACAGATGTTTCGTTAAAGACTCTCCACAGTGCACACCTTTGTCAATACGTTATTTTGAACATTTCAGGAGATAAATACTGGGTAAAGGCAGCACCGCTCTCAGGCTGGAAACTCACAATTTGCGTGACTACTTATGCATGCAAAAGAATTTAAAAAATACTCGTACAGAGAAGGGTGATGTGCTAATATCAAGAATATAATGCAGGGAAAGGTCAGAGTTTAACTTATCACTCTTGCAAAGAAAGCGAAGTTCAGGAAATAGACTAGAATAGCATTAATGCAATGTATGTTTTCCACTCACTGATAACAGTTATTAGCCAAAATGATGAAAATTTTAGGCACCATCTTTAAAACTATGTGTTTTTTTTTTTTTTTTTTTTTTGGTTTGTTTGTTTTGATTTGTTTTTTGCCAATGAGTAGCACCAATTGTAACTCCATCACTGGGCATGCATAATCTCCTGGCATGCATAAGTTGCTGCTGAGAAAATTTGTGTTTTAAATTTGCTTTCTTAATCTATTGCCACATTTTCTCTCAATCTTGAAATGAAGGCTCCTAAACTATTACAAAGCCTTTAGTGTTTTTTTCCCTAAAATAATATTACCATATTTCATAGCTACATATTTTCATAATTAAATGTTTTTGGCTCTGTTTAATTTTTTATGTTATTACTTAAAGTTGGATTTTAAATATGTCAGCTGAAACTTAGTAAGAACCAGTGAAGAAAGGAGAGATCCAACTGATGAGAAGCGAACACTTCATTATTGTCATTGCTCGTTCCTTTGTTCTTTTTGCCAATTAAACCTGTGTTTGGGGGAAAGCAAGAGGCGGGGGCATGTCGAAGGCTGACACAGCAAACCCGTGCTGAATTTTTCACAGCACATGCTATCACTAGTAGCCACTCATGGTGTCTCCATCTTAGCTCTCTCTTGAGCTTTCTCATGTGTTCAAGTTGATGTGGCCTTTTGGTCTCTTCTATGAGATTTACAAATGAACAGGAGACCTGAAGTCCACCTCTGGAAGACAGTAGCTTTCTGTTTGTAGGACAAAAAAAATAAAAAAAAAAATGCTCATGATTGCAAAAACAGATAAATGAAGGTTTCATGAGTGCTTGTACTCAGGGGCACAGGAAGAAATGAACATCTCTGTGGAGGGTTTCTTAGCATATGTGAGTTATGGCAAATTCTTTCTCTATCGCCATGATGCAGAGATGGAAAAGTTACAGCTTATGCCTCCCAAGGGCTGGAACCTTTGGCTTCTTCTAAATACCAACTTGGCCTATGCTCACACCGGATGAATAATTTTACAAAACAAAACCACAAAATCCTGTGTTTAAGGATGCATGACAAATTTCACCTAAAGTAATGGTTTAAGAATTTTATTCAAATGTGAAGGAAGAGTGAGAACAAGGCTTTTATTTGTTCTTCAAGGAGGAAAAACCTTGTAAGTGAGCTTAAAATCATGATGGGCATTCAAGAAGAAAAATAAATTGCAGCTTGACCATCATATGTTCTCTTTGAAACTGTGTAAAGCTGACCTTTACCCTCTCTCTGAAAGACTGTAGACATACTTACTCATCTAAATTCTGAACCTTTTGACTTTGGACAATATGAATAAATAAATGCAAAATAAAAGTTAATAAAAAAGAGTGCCCTGAAGCTGGGAAAGTCCCAATCTATGTGAAATAACCATGAACAAAGTTTAGCATGCTTTCCTTGAAAGAATATAATGCTAAATTAAATTAATCCCTTAAGAGAAACAAAACCGATAGTTTCGGGGGGGAGTTGACCAACATTCTAGTATTTCAAAAAATGAGGGACCTTTGCTTCTCTTATGCTCTGTAATCTGGGTTGGCATTACAGGTGATGTTGCGCTGCCATGCGTAAAATACCTCCACTTATGTAGTAGAGGCTGGTGCCAACTGATGATACTATGGAAAGGTGACCCGGTGATAATAACCTTACCCTCGTGAATGTGGGTTTTCTTTAATTATTTTATTTTATTTTATTTTTTTTACCTGTGAGTTCATTGCGTAATGGGTTTGGTTGGAAGAAGGTCACTTTTTGTTTAAATTTCAAAGGTCCCGTGTCTCAGTCCAGCTCTTTCTCTAATCTCGCCAACTTTACTGCAGCCACCGTGATGTAACCAGCTCAGCTGCAGCTTAACCCTCTGCCATGAAGCTCTCCCTGCCCACATGGCCCAAAACAACAAAGCTAAGTGACAATGGACTGAAACCTAAGAAACAGTGAGCCCCAATAAACTCTTCTCCTTTTGCTGTTTTGCTTCAGTTATTCTGTCACAGTCAAATGAAGCTAACACAGACATGATCAAATGCATTTTCTCCAGGCTTTATCCATTTGCTATATGGCCTGTATTCCTCTTCAAGGCTTTGTATGGGGTTAGAGACACAGTTCTGCACCAAGAAGGGAGCTGTGATTTGTCATAATTGAAGATAGTAAATCGGATGACCCATTATGAATTTATGTGTGTAGACATAAAAACATGTAGGAAGATATTGCATTTCCTATATTGTCCAAAATGAGGTGGTGTGTGTGTGTGTGTGTGTTCTTTAAGGGCAGCACTCTAAGTTTATATGATTCAGGGTAAAAAGCTGTCATATTTAGGATCACTTAAGAAAATTTATTTTACTTCTACAAATGGGCGCAGAAGAATATGTTTTTCAGTTACTGAAGAAATCTAAGTTATTTCCAAAATAGGTAAAACATTCAATTTTCACTTTTGTAAATATTACTGACATTTTTGAATGTTCTTTTCATCTTCATCAAATGTACAAAGAAATGTTCTGACAACATAGCTTCTCTCTCTCCCTTTCTCTCTTCCTCCCTCTCTTTCCCTCTTACAGTTTAACTGTCATCATGGCTATAACTCAATAATTATCTCCTTCAAAATGTTTGTTTTAGCAACAAATTTCTGCATCTTTGAAAATATAATAAAAGGTTTTGTTACAACTACAGACTCAAAATAGACAAGTATGCCTTGCTAAGTAGTAGTTTAGAGCCAACCCATGCTTTTGTGATTATGTACGCAAGAAAATATCCTTCCGTCAGCATTATTGATATTTTCTCCATGAAAAGGGGCTGTCTCATACTATCTCTGAAACTACAAATGATCTCCAGTTGCTAAATGAACAGGAGACGTATTGATCCTTGCCATTAATTTGTTCTTCATGACACCTGTGATCCCATTATGGGGAATGTATGTGGTACCTTCAATCATGTCTTAAAGATATTTTGGACTGTTTTTCCTTAAGCTTTCAATGCATACCTTAAGTTTCTCCCCTTCTCAGCATCGCCAAATTCTTTGGTAGAAGTCCATTGGAGTTGTTCAAATTCGTTCTCATCTTTTTTAGACTTCAAGTCCAAGTCACTTAATCCTTAAATGACAATTTTTGATCTGAGGTCTGCTCACTCTAACATCACTACCTTGCTTAAGGCCCTAACTAGGGTACTAAAACTTTTCTCATAATATAATGCATTGTCACTCTGAGACAAGTTTTTTTTTCTTTCTTCTTGAGAACATATTAGGACGTGTCCTGTTCTCAGTATTGGTCCTAGAATTCCCACTATTTTCCTGTCTTGGCTTTTTGTACATTCACAAGAGTGGCCTTCATATGAATACCTCACAATCATTTTTATACGAAGGAAAAGAAGTTGATTATACATGTAAGCCAGAGATTTGCTCTATTACCATTACTTAGTATGTGTACGATTAGGTTTAGCTTCTTTCTGACACTTTTGCTTAGTATATAAACTGTTGAGAACATAGAATCAATCCAACACCAGGAAATGGAATTCATTACTCCAGTTGAGAGGTGCTGTGTAGACTTCAGACATCAATGTTCTGTCTCTTGAGTTAACAGGCACCAAGAGAACCTGGCACATGGGCAAATTCTTTATCTCTACACTGCAGTATGTTGATAACTATATAACAAAGTTATTTCTTAATATAATAGTACATGTTAAATACCAACTAGAAGGAGACACAGGAGCCTGGGAACACACCCTAAGAAACTCTATGACCAAATCATGTTCCATATAGATGTAATTCTGTGGATTACAATCAGTATGGCAACCGTCTGAGTTATTATTCATCCAAAATCTTGTGGTTAATAGCCTTTCTATTTGAGAATATGTTTCATTTCAAGATACTCATACAAGGTGCCCATTCTGAAACTCTCAAGTCCTTGATTAAGAAGGAGCAGGTGTTTACATCCTAAATCAAAGTACTGTCTCCTCGCTACTTTTTTCTTTCTTTTTATTTTCTTTTTTACTTATTGTTTTCACTTTACAAGGAAAATGTGTTTGTATAAATGGCTACTGTAGTTTTCATAGTAGGAAAGGAATAATAGCCGAAGGCCCAGAAGTCCTTCGATTATAGGATGCAGCGACAGCTCCCTGTCACATCCTGCTGCACCGTGTGACAGCTCCATGCACTGCAGCATCCTGCCTCTGCTCACTCTGTCTACTGTCACTCCAAGTGAGAGGGAGGAAAAAACAACCGCGGGAAAGTCAGCAAGTGGGCAATGATGAATATGCTCTGTGTCTGACCCACTTAGCACGCACAGCCAGCCTCCTGGTGAGTTAAATGAACCAGGAGAGCTGATTTTCTGACTTTTTTCCACAGAACTGATCAATAGCAATTATGGAGTTTGTCAGAACAGGGATCTGTTAGGATGCTTTCATTTACGAGTGAGAGAAACTCCAACTGAAGATTCTTCAAGCAAAATGAAAGGAAAGAAATAAAAAATACTCTTACAAGTGACAGTTCAGTTTAATATCTTTTATTTTAATTTCAGAGATTTTTTTTGGTGTGTGTGTGTGTGTGTGTGTGTGTGTGTGTGTGTGTGTGTGTGTG
>NW_026590699.1:10571112-10586112 GCF_907164565.1 Psammomys obesus
TGTGTGTGTGTGTGTGTGTGTGTGTGTGTGTGTGTGTGTGTGTGTGTCTACAGGTGTCCACAGGGGCTCAAAAAGAGTATTGGATTACATGGAGCTAGAGTCACAGGCTATTGTGAGCTGGGAGATATGAAAACTGGAAACTGAACTCTGGTCCTTTGCAAAAATAGTAAATGTTTTTAACTGCTAAGCCATCTTTCCATGGTTATAGATCTTTGAAACTGATTTAAGAAAAAACAAAAACAAAAACAAAAAAAGGGTCATAGCCAGCATGTTGTTTTACTTCCTTTCCAACTAGTAATAAATCAGGGTGTATATGTTCTAGGCCCTATTTCTGGAGAGGGATCCTGTCCAGATAGAGTTAACTGATACCCTGGAACCAAGTCCACAGCCTCGTGCACTTTAATTGTCAGACTGTCCACCTGCTGCTGATGCTCAGGGACCAGAACAGTGATGATTTTATTAGGTTGTCTCCCCTGAGTCTGTGGCAATTGAGTCTTTCCCCCGACAGACTGATCCGCTGGCCTGAGTTGAAGAAGAGGCAGGTGGTGCAGGGAGATGCAGATGGTTCCTATAAATAGTTTACACAACATCTCCCCCATGGAAGGGTCCATCTTCAAGCTAGCAATGTATTAACCTTGGTAAGAGATGAAGATTAGTTAAATATACTCATATTCCTAGCTCATTTGACCCTAGCCAGTTAAATGTAAATCCAATAGCAGTGGGATTTTTTGTACTTTTTATTTTTATGTTGTACAATTTATTTTTTGTATATCCTGATTGCAGCCCCCTCCCTCAACTCCTCCTAGTTCCACCCTTCTTCTCTCCCCCCCCCATCCCTTTCCTCTGCCCACTGAAAGGGGGAGTTCTACATCCCTACCATGATCCCCTAGCTTATCAAATTTCATCAAGACTGCCTGGATCCACTTCCTCTGTGGCCCAGAAAGGCCACATCACCAGGGGCAAGTGATCAAAAAAGCAGGCAATGGAGTTCATAACAGAGGCAGTCCCTGCTCCACTTACTCCGGCAGCCACATGGAGACTGAGCTGCCCATGAGTTGCATCTTAGCAGGGGTCTAGGTCCTTTCCATGCATGACCCTTGGTTAGTTCATCACTCTGCAGTCTCCCTGGGCTCAGGTTTTTTTTTTTTTTTTTTTTTTTTTTAGCTTTGTTGGTCTCCTTGTGAAGCTCCTGTCTCCTCCAGGTCATTCTACCCCCTACTTCTTCCAAGACTCCCTGAGCTCTCCCCAAAGTTTGGCTGTGAGTTTCAGCATCTGATTTGATTTCCTATTGGGGGAGACATTCAGAGAACCCTCTACATTTCTCTCTTCTACTGCTTCTGATGTCTATACTGTTTGCCATTTTGAATGAGATTTAAGCATCTTTGGGTCCTCCTTGTCATTTAGCTTCCTTAGGTCTATAGATTTAGTATGATTTTCCTAAATTCTAAAGCATTAGCCCCTTATAAGTGAGTATACACCGTGAGTGTCTTTCTGTTTCTGGGATACCTCACTCAGGAAGATCTTTTCTAGATCCCACCATTTGCCTGCTAATTTCATGATTTCCTTGTTTTTAATTGCTGAGTAGTATTCCATTTTGTAAACGTACCACAATTTCTGTATCTGTTCCTTCGTTGAGGAACATCTAGGTTGTTTCCAGATTCTGGCTATTAGAAATAAAGCTGCTATGAACAAAGTTGAGCAACTGTCCTTGTTGAATGGTGGGGCATCTTTTGGGTATATGCCTAGGAGTGGTATAGCTGCATTTTGAGGTAATACTACTCCCAATTTTCTGAGAAAGTGCCAGATTGATTTCCAAAGTGATTATACAAGTTTTCACTCCCACCAGCAAAGGAGGGTTCCCTTTTCTCCATATCCACTCTAGCATGAGTTGTCACTTTATTTTTTTATCTTAGCCATTCTGATCAGTGTAAGATGGAATCTCAGGGTCATTTTGATTTGCATCTCCCTGATGACTAAGAACATTGAGCAATTCTTTAAGTGCTTCTTGATATTTAATATTCCTCTTTTGAGAATTCTCTGTTTAGTTCTGTACCCCATTTTTTACTTGGATTACTTGGTTTGTTGGTGTCTACTTTCTTGAGTTCTTTATACATTCTGGATAATATCCCTGTATCAGATGTAGGGTTGGTGAAGATCTTTTCCCAGTCTGTATGCTGTCATTTTGTTCTATCATCCTCTACAAAACTAAAGTCCAAGAGGATCAAAGACCTCAACATAAAACCAGACACACTCAATCTCTTGGAATAAAAAGTGGGGAAGAGCCTAGAATGCACTGGCCCAGGAGACAACTTCCTGAACCAACAGCACAGGCTGTAAGATCAACAATCAATAAGTGGGACCTCATGGAACTAAAAAGCTTCTGTAAAGCAAAGGACACTGTCATCAGAACAAAACAATAGCAGTGTTGTGAGCACTGCCTGTGAAGTGGACTCTGCTTGAATTACTAAGAGATTTTTTTAAATGCTATTACTTAGAGCTATCCTGAAAGATGATGGTAACTACTGCTGTTTAGAAGTGAAGAGAAATTGACATATACACAAAATTAACTGACCGTGTAAATGTTCCAGCCAATAACGTACTTGCAGGGCAGGCCAGAGGACCTGAAAGAGAATCTTCAGGACTCCTGTCAACATGGACAGCCCAAGCCACAGTTGCTGAGCAAGGCAGAGAGAAAAGGAACTGTGAGCTCGTGGGCCATCTACCCTGTCGCCCTCAGTGCTGAACAGTGAGAACTTCCTCAAAGTGCAAGGCAGGAACTAACAGCAGTGCTGTCATCTGAGCCCCACGGGAGGGCTGTGAACAACCACGCACACAGCACCTCCACACCTCTGCACAGAAACACACATTCGCACATTTCTCTCAAAGGCACATCTAATTTATCTGGTAAGATCCTACAGCTGGTAGAAAGAA
The DNA here is from genome assembly GCF_907164565.1 of Psammomys obesus. Taxonomy (NCBI): domain Eukaryota; kingdom Metazoa; phylum Chordata; class Mammalia; order Rodentia; family Muridae; genus Psammomys; species Psammomys obesus. The sequence goes on from NW_026590699.1 coordinate 10,574,044, forward strand.
CAACAGGAAGTTAGGTGTGATCCCGCCTGACTCTGGAGCTTGGAGCATGCGTAGAGAAATAGTATAAATTATGTCTGTTGTAAGATAGGGTCAACCCTGAGCTACTGTTTAGTGACTGTACTTGGTTCGAGGTCTCCCCTCAAGTTTGATTTATCTTCTAATTTAGCTAACATTTAAAATTACAGTCCCTATAAGGGCAGGCACCTTTAAAACTTTATTCTTATTTCTTCAATTTATAGCACTCTCATTTTGCAAGCTGATCCATACTAATTAGGTAAAGTAGTTGGGGGATTTTTTCTTTTTCTTTCTTTTTTTTCTTTCTTTTTTTTTTTTTTTTCAGCAAAGTCTAACTATGTAACTCTGGCTGGACAGAAATTCACAGAGATCACCTGCCTCTCCCTCCTGAGTGCTGGGATTAAAGCTGTGTGCCACCATGCCTGACCCTGTTTTCAGTAGTTTTAATTGAGTCACCTGTCTTCTCAGGGTGTTTTTTTTAAACACTCCTTTTTCAGTTCACTTTGGAACACAGTCTATCAGCCTTAACGAGGAGGCATTTTGTGCTCTGCCTTTAGTGTGTTTCACACACTGTTTGCTGCTCCTAAGGTTTGAACTGGCTTCCTGCTGACTTTATTCCCAGGTCAGGCTGGTTTCCACAGATCCAACAACAAGGAAACATAGAGGAACCCTCACAAAAGCGATTTCTGTAGACCCAGGATGCTCCCAGACTCTGTGGGAGTGAATGACTGCTCTTTCCTAGTGTTTCAGTTGGTGGCAGTGAGAGGAGAGGCAGCCACAGCTTGGTGAGAGGGGCTCGGCCTCGTGCAGGCATAGATAGGCTCACACTTTGTGTGTAGGAACAAGGGTTCCTAGCCTTCTTTTCTGCCTGAAGGTGGAGTCAACGGAAATGTTCCATCTAGTTCAGATTGCTAGTTACCCCATTTGCACAGTTATGATATCACTAGGATATGATATCACTAGGATATCATAACCTGGGAAAAAAAAATTCCCAAGCTGGTGTCAGTTGTACTTTCCTAATGAAAACCGTACACACAAGGTCGATTCTCTGAGGCCCTCTTCTCTGTGTAGTCTTCTTCGTGGGAACCATCCTTGAAGATGTGCACTTTTTTCCATATAACACGTTCTCTCTCTGACAGATGGGAAAAGGGCAATAAACAGACAGTGTTTGAGAGTGTGTGCAAGGCTGGTAGACACAGGCAGGCAGTGCTAGTTCTGCCAGTTGTAACCCATTCAGTGAGCTCGTCATTGCTGAGCCTTTTGTCTGTATTTTAGACAACTAACAGACTGTTGAAAGCTAGTAGTAGACGGGACGGAAGGAGCCTCATTCTTAATCTTACTGATGGAACCATATTCCACCGAAGGAGCCTCTTCCTTAATCTTACTGATGGAACCATATTTCATGGTTGATGTTTCCAATATTTTAAATAGCAAATCACACTTAGTGACCCATGAACAATACTTCAAAGTATTTCAGTTTTTCAGAATGTAATTAGGAGGGGTCTGGCCCTACAACTTACTAGCAACTAAGGCATCTAACACAATTGGGAGTGGTTCAAGGTCCATATAAAAGTGAATTAGAAGTGTACTGTGAAAGTCAGGATTTCATATTGAATTTGATGAAAAGCACAATGTTTCTTTTCAATTTGCAAAACTTACTTGAGCCAATTAGTTGCTAAACAACAATATTATTTTGAAATAAACATTATGCCTATTCATATGTTCATATTTTATATTTTGTTCATTCCATGTTTGAATTGAAGAAAACCAAGTGTTTGAAAGTTTACATTTTTGTCACTCCTGAACTGATAAATGAAGATTTATTAGTCAATCTTCAATTATTTTCTCCACAACATGAGAATACTCTTGAATTACATCAATGATGTAACTGAAGGCCAGGCTTGAAGCACGGTTCTATTGCCTCAAGGTTTTAAATAGTATCAATCATTTTTTAATCTTTGTTAATCTTACCATTTTCAAAATTAGAGTGAAATTTTCAATTAGTCAAAATATTTAAACCTTAGTCCTATTGAGTTAAAGGGATGAAAAGCTAATGTTTTAAAAGTTGAAGACAAATATATATTTTTACTCTCTTACTAATTATATAGTTATCTGATAACATAGGTACTAATCTTTCCTTTCCATCATTGTAAATGATGAATGTTTCAGAAGTATGTAGTTTTTTTCTTGTCCTGTGAATGTTCATCCATGTAGCTCACAATTAATTGAAGATACATGCTCTACTTCATCTTCCAGTTTTTCATTCTCTTCCCCATTAATCTACATTTAGGTCAGAAAAGTAATAAAGTTGTTATTTAAAAATAACTAAGCGAGGCTATGTTTTAGAAAGACAAATCAGGATGCAGTTCTCCAGGAGGCCCTCCCTACATTCTCTTAGCAACCAAATCACTCCCAATTTCCTGGTGTATAAATTCAATGTGATCAGTGCAAATATACAAGCTGGCAAGATCTGGGCAGTTGAAGCTCATTGCTTTACAATGTCTTTGTTTAAAATCTTTCATAATTCATCCTCAGAAATGGCCCTCTTAGTAATTAGTTACCTTTAATGTCTTCATTTTCATTTAAATGTTCAATGATCAGGATAATTAGAATTAATTTGGCATTGTCATCTTATGGTAATGAGGCTTCTGTCACTTATCAGGGGCATCCAGCAGGCACAGTGTTAGGGGAAGAGCTGCTCCTCACACTTCCACAGGCTGAGGGGGTGAGGGTGAAGTGGGAACAGTGGGACCTGGCCTGATTCCACCTCACATGGATGCCCCTTTCTTGGAGGATCGTGAGCGGTCAGGATGGTGATCCTGTCCTGTTCTCAAGCAGCAGGTTAACAACCGTCTTCACTCCTCTGGCTCTTCACTTCTCACCAGCACTTTTACCATTACAAAGTGGGATCTCATTAAATTAATCTAAAAAAAAACAAACATGACCCAAACTACTCTGAAGACTAGACAGATTCTTGAAAAATTAAGGTTCAAGAAACTTTAAAACAAAACAAGCTATGATTTAAAAATAAAATTGCACCCACAAATTTTTATACCATAACACTTCTCTCTCTTCCCAGTTTAAAAAAAAAATTAAAAATTATTTACTTATTTATTTTAGTTTATTTACTTTGTATACCAGCTGTAGCCACCTCTCTCCTCTCCTCCCAATCCTACTCTCCCTTCCTCATCTCCTCCCATGCCCCTCCCCAATCCACTGATAAAGGAAGTCTTCTTCCCCTATTTTCTGACCCTAGCCTATAAGGTCTCCTCATGACTCGCTACATTGTCTTTCTCAGTAGCCTGGTAAGGCTGCTCCTGCCTCAGGGAAAGTTGATGAAAGAGCAGGCAACAATAGAATCCATGCCAGAGACTGCCCCTGGTGCCTTTACTAGGGAACCCCCATGGAGACTGAGCTGCCATGGGCTACACCTGTGCAGGGGTTGTAGGTTTTCTCAATGAATGGTCCATGGTTGGAGTATCAGTCTCAGAGAAGACACATGGGCCCAGAATTTTTTTGGTTCTGTTGCTTTCCTTGTGAAGCTCCTGTCCCCTCCAGGTCTTTCTATCTTCCATAACATTTCTATCTCTCTTAAGATTCCCTATACTCTGCCCAAAGTTTGGCAATGAGTCTCAGCATCGGCTTTTGTATCATGCTGGGTGGAGTTTTTCAGAGGCCCTCTGTGCTAGGTTCCTGTACTGTTCCCTGTTTTCTTCTGATGTCCATCCCATTTGCCTTTCTGAATGAGGATTGATCATCTTACCTAGGGGCCTTCTTTTTGCTTAGCTTCTTTAGGTATACAGATTTTAGTGTGTTTATCCTGTATTATCTGTCTAGTACCCACTTATAAGTGAGTATATACCATCTGTGTCTTTCTGTTTCCGGGATACCTCACTCAGGATGATCTTTTCTAGTTCCCACCATTTGCTTGCAAATTTAATGATTTCCCTTGTTTTTAATTGCCATGTAGTATTCCATTGTGAATCCAATTTCTGTATCCATTCCTCAGTTGAGAGACATCTGGGTTGTTCCCAGATTCTGGCTATTACGAATACAGGTGCTAAGAACATCGTCTTCCCAGTTTTGTTCTCTAGCTATAAGCAAGATGTGTGTGTGTGTGTGTGTGTGTGTGTGTGTGTGTGTGTGCGCGCGCGCGCACAAAACCATGACCCCACCTCTGCAGCCGAATGGGTAGGTCCTTCATCACCTTTATCCTCTCCCTTGCTCCTGGGAAGCATGTAGGTTAGTGGAGGACTTAAGCAAATGCAACTCTGGAATGAGCAATCCGAAAGATGTCTAGACTTGTAAAATGAAGCACTATGTAAATCTGCCTCCAGAGAATGCCCCATGTCTAAATCAGAGCTCTGTTCTTAGAAGCAGTGAAGCTTTCTTTACTAGACTGTATATTTTGTTTTGTATGTGTCCTCTCAAGGAGTAATGTCATATTATTCATGTGCCTATTGATTTAAATTGTCATCATTGATAAAATATGATAATTCATGAAGGTAAATGTTTATATTCAATAACTAATAATGGCTTCAGATGAATGAGCATACTACACTAAACTTGTCAGCTTATAAAACACTTCCTTTTTCTAATATTTTGGGGTCAGAAAGTTGGATAACACAGTTTGTCTTTCCCATCTGTATTTGTGCTGATATTCATGAGAATGGCTAGAAGTCACCTTGTCATTGTCTGAGTTCAGGGGGGGCCACATGTGTAGTTTCCACTCCACTCCCCATACCAACCAGTGGCCTGAGAGAAAGAGCAGGACAGGAGCAGCTGGGAGGGAGACCTCAAGCCATGTGAGCAGGAGAACAGACTCTCAGGAAGTAGGCATCCGTCAGACAGATCATTTAGTAAGAGGAACAAAGACCATTTAACCTCTTGAGTACAGGTGGAGGCTTTTGGAGTGAGTGTACATCATTGGCCAGGGCCAAGCTGCTCAGAATGCCTTATTTGCATGAAGATGAATTCCAGGTGTTTGGCTGGACGTGACCTTATAAGGAAGAGGGAGGAGTTCACCCTGTAACTAGACTATGTGATCACCTCACAGGTGTCACAAGTGGGGGGTGGTAAGGCTATGTGAACTGGGACATGCAGTCCCAGGGAAGGGAGGGAGCTGCCCTATTCCTGCTGAGCTCAGGATGAGATTTCTAGGATTTGGACATTCCTAGACCTCACTCTCACTCCAGGCTGGCTCTCTGAGTCTAGACTGGATCAGTATGGGAAATATTGAAATATTCTGTATGTTTACTTTTTATGATATTTAGATACAACATCTCTAGAAAGTAGGTGTAAATGGTATCTGGTAGTGTGATGTAAAAAGGAATGGGAAGATTAACAGAGACTGGCTGGGAGTCAACACTAGCCAGGACTTGGGGGCCCTGTGAGAAACACTGTGTCCGTATTCATGAGTGTGTGTTTCTGGGGAGAGAGTGATGACACATCCACAGAGAGAGGAGGTGAGCACTCACAAAGAACTGTGTCAGTGTGGTTGGCTCCCAGATCCACTCTTCTGCTTATCTGGCCCACTCTGCATGAGGGTAAGCTGGGAGGAACAGCAAGGCGGTTCCCATAACTCACGATGCACACATTTGTGAATTTATAAAATAATAAAGTTCTTAATTTTCATTTTGATATTTTTATTATTATAATATTTTATTTTTATTTTATTAATTACAGTTTATTTCCTTTATATCCCACCTGTAGCACCCTCCCTCTTTCCTTCCCAATCCTACCTTCTCTCCCTCTTCTCCATCAATGCCTCTTCCCCAGTCCACTGATAGGGGAGGTCCTCCTCCCCTTTCTTCTGACCCTAGTCTATCAATTCTCATCAGGACTGGCTGCATTGTCTTTCTCTGTGACCTGGTAATCCTGCACGTCACTGAGGGGGAGGTGATCAAAGAACAGGGCAATCAGTTTATGTCAGAGACAGTCCTTGTTTCCATTATTAGGGAACCCACTTGGGCGCTGAGCTGCCATGGGCTACATCTGAGCAGGTGTTCTAGGTTATCTAGGTTATCTCCATGAATGGTCCTTGGTTGGAGTATCAGTCTCAGAAAAGACCCCTGTGGCCAGAATATTTTTTTGCTTCTGTCTTCTCCAGGTCTTTCTATCTCCTCTTCTTTCATAAGATTCCCTGCACTCTGCCCAAAGTTTGGCAATGAGTCTCAGCATCTGCTTTGATATTCTTCAGGGTAGAGTCTTTCAGAGGCCCTCTGTGGTAGGTTGCTATCCTGTTCCCTGTTTTCCCCCCTCTTCTGATGTCCATCTTTGCCTTTCTGAATCAGGACTGAACATCTTACCCAGAATGCTACTTCCTGACTAACTTCTTTAGGTGTACAGATTTTATTTGTCCTATATTATATGTCTACTATCCATTTATGAGTAAAAAACTTTGGAAATCAATCTGGTACTTTCTCAGACAATTACGAATAGTGTGATACCTCAAGATCCAGCCATACCACTTCTAGGAATATATCCAAAGGATACTCATGTATACAACAAGGTCATTTGCTCAACCATGTTCATAGCAGCTTTATTTGTAACAGCCAGAATCTGGAAACAACCCAGATGCCCCTTAGTTGAGGAATGGATACAGAAATTGTGGGACATTTACACAATGGAATACTACTCAGCAATTAAAAACAAGGAAATCATGAAATTTGCAGGCAAATGGGGGGAACTAGAAAAGATCATCCTGATTGAGGTATCCCAGAAGCAGAAAGATACACAGGATATATTCGCACTCATAAGTGGATGTTATTTTGATATTTTAACATAATCACAATGTTTCTTTATTCCCTTTCCTCCCTCGAAAGCCTCCCGCATAGCTTTCCCAATTCTCCTTCAAATTTGTGGCCTCTTTATTCATTAATTATTATTGAATACATATATGAATATACATACATTTTCATAAATATAACCTGTTTGGTCGGTGCAATTGAGGTGAAGGTAAAGAATTTGATAATATGCTATCAAATAGCCCACTTAAAGGTTTTATATAATTACAAGTCAATTTTGGAATTAATGTACTATGATATTTGTTATATGTGGCATAGAATAAAAAAGTGATTTAATATATTTCAGCTGTAAATAGCTATTTCTATTCTGCTTGATTTAGGGTCTTACATGGAATTTATGTGAAATAGAGGTTTGGTACAATTTTATATTCACTGCTACTATTTGTTTAAATATTTTATTCCTTACCTTTTTTGTGAGACTGAACAGTGTATACCCAGAGCATTGTGTAGGACAGGTGAACTTCTTATCACTAAGTCACCTCTCAGCCTTTCTTATTCTTTATTAAAATAACACCTCTGCCCTTCCCACAATGTTTAAACATGAGAAAAATATTCTATATGTTATCAAAGCAGAAAACAAAGCCTCCTTATCAGTGACAACTTTCAATAAGTTTATTTTTAATTATAGGGAAAAAATAAAGCAAGTTAAAAATCCAGACAGGCTGGAAGAATGCTAGAAGTTACCACACATTCATTATCACTAAACAGCAGTCTGTTGAATACAAAAGCCATGTGTCTTTCAAACAGCTGTGTCCTAGCTATAGCGAGCATCCTGATACACACTCAAGTTACACAAGTTTATAACCATCACTTTCAGTGAATTATTGTCCAACTGAACTTTTGCTTTATTTGTATTATGATTTTTTCCAGTACAATATGTTATTCACTGACTTCAAGAGTGATGAAATTATCTTCCAGTGGATATAGGGGGCATGAATATAACACCAATTAGCTACTTTAGTATTCATGAATAAAGAACATTCAAAATATTTAGAGAATTTAACATAATATGGCTGTGTCCTCACCTCTGTAGTTATTGGTAAGATAATTTTCTCATTTGCTTGCATGTCACATAAATATAAGAAAAATCAGCATCTGTCTAAAACATTGATGCAAACTAAAACAAAGATATCAGGTATATCAAGGTACCTGACTACATTTATTAGATTTCCTAATAGGGTGTTATTGCCATTACTTCAGAAGCTACTTATTCCAGGAATGGTGGGATATGCCAGCACCTGGGAGACAGAGTCAGGCGCATCTCTATGAGTCTGAGGCTAGCCTGTTGTACATAGTGGTTTCTTGGACAGCAAAGGCTACATAGTGAGAACCAGTCTCAGAAAAGCAAAAAGCATGTCATCAAGGTGTTTTTCAAAGTGGTTGTATGTAAGTCAGTATTCACAGCAGTTGTGAATACAGGTTTACTCTCATTCACTGCTAGGCAACTAAGTTTTGGATCACAATGAAAACCCTGAAGATGTTTTCATAAAAATCACACTGGTTGGATTTTGTGGAATAGTTAGAGATGAAACTTTACCTTTCATACTGTTCTGTGTTTATATGACCATTAAGTCTCAGGGAAAGTGAACATTCCTTCCTACTGGTGGCATTTAACATATGTGTAGTTACAAGTAGCCTAAACTCTGTAGCAATTACCATATATATATATATATATATATATATATATATATATATATATATATCAGCAAATGTAATATAATCAGCATATATATGGATAGTTTTAGATTAGACTCTTTTCAAAGCGAGTTGTTATGACACCCGGACAGGAAATGTAAGAAATATATGTGTGTGTGTGTGTACATATATAAATTTCACTTTCGGCATTGACTTCAACTTCAGGCTAGTACATAGAAAATTGCTTCTATTTAAGGAAACATTCAGAAAGAGCCATGAGAGAGGAAGTATAATAGCATCTTTGATAGATGAAAAGTGGCAACAAATTTCAGCTGTTCCCTACCCTCTGGTTTCTTTCCTCCAAATGTGTTTCTGTGGTTGCATCAGTTATAATTAAATGCCTCAAGATTTCCTGGCTATGTCAACACCCTCTGGTGCTCTGGCCATAGAGTTTCATTTCTTTTTTTTTTTTTTTCATTTTATTTATTTTTTATTTATTACAATTTATTCACTTTGTATCCCAACTGTAGCCCCCTCTCTTTTCCCCTCCCAATCCCACCCTCCCTCTGTCTCCTCCTTTTATACCCTTCCCCCCAGTCCAGTGACCAGCCATATGTGCCACAGTAAGTCCATTAATAAGGTACTATACAACGCTAACGGTGTTCATCCATTGTTACGTGGATTGTTGATTTTTGTGTGTGTGTGTGTTTACTTTCCTGGCTTACTCTTCAGGATTTTTCCTTCCATATGAACTGTGTGTCTTCTTTTGTGCTCTATTGAGCTATCTATTGTTCTTGGGTTTCTTCCAAGCTTGAATCACATCTATTTACTCCTTCTCTACACATAGCAAGAACATTAGCTTTTCTTAAAGACTTAGCATGATCCTTTATTGTTTTCTGTCCTTCAGAAATCTTATTTGTTCTGACATTTAGCCTAATGTTTGTGGAGGGCAGGGTTTTGAGTAGTTGTGCTGAAATTTTTACTGAGCTAATTTCTATGCAAAGTTTTGTAGGAAAAGTTTTGTTTCTGTATCTACTTAAGGTAAAATATTTAAAAAGAGAAGTGACTTTTTAATGGAATTATTATCCACAAGAGAAGTGGAACTTACATATTAGAGTCTCAATTTACTGTTATTGCAAATTATATTTTCAAACAGGTCTTGGAACTGAAGTAGTTTCCACAATGGGAAACGTACTAAGGAGATGACTAAATGACTATCTCAGAAGCAAATAATCCAGCTGTCTCAAGAAAAGCCAAGGTGTATCTCCTGAAACAATGAAAGTGTTGTAGGCTTCAATTGGAAGAGTCAGGAGACAAGTCACCCTGTAAGGGCGAGGCCACCACCCAGACTGTCCAGGTCGGAGCTCATTGAGATCCTGCAAAAGGACGTGGCTGCTTCCCGGAATGAAGCCCTGTAAAGATAGCTGACTATGTCTCAATTTAGGGAAATTCACAGATACACATTTAAGGTCTATGAGACCCTCACAGTAAACAATCATCCAACAAAATTATGGGTGAAGAAGAGGCCTGTAACTTCTTTCCAAGGGTTTGAGGAGCTAGAACATGACACCAAAGAGTAGTCATTAGCTTTGATGGTTAATATCATCTGTGTTAGGCCACAGACAAACCCGAGACTTATTTCTCCATTACATTTTCTACTTTCCTTTTTGGAAATGAAATTTCATGTCCCTTGCCTGTCTCACCCTTGCATTTGGGAATGCAGGATAGGTTGATGATTGGTTCATAATTGAGAACAACTAACTCCAGAATGTTCAGTAATTGGAAACTTTGCTTTGTGAGGTGAGCAAGGTCTTGGGACAGCCATGATTTAATTTGCCTGTAAAGAAAAATGTGTTAAATACATATATTCAATTGTCTATATTTCTGTATGATGCGCAGCACATGACTTTTTACACAGACTGACTTTGTGAATTTTGAACAAACATGTGAAAGTCCCCAGACATTTGTTCTGCAATTATAAGGAAGCTAATGAGCCCTGACTCACAAAGCATGATCATTTCACATCAGCTTGGATTGAAAAAATTAATTATTCATCTTTTTAATATACACAATTAGGCTTTTTTAAATAACAATAATGAACTATATTTTAAAATTGATTGCAATAAATGTAGATTGGCTTTTCAGATATGTTTAACTGTCTATATTCTATTATACTTAACACCTAATGTTAGGCAGAAGACGCCTTAGTTGACTGAATTAATAGATGGGTTATATATGCACTTTCTTTACTCCTCAGTGAACTCGATTGGTCAGTGAGCTGAAATATGTTTTTATCTGTTTGGTTTTTTTCTCTTTCATTTTTTTTAAATTAGAACTTTACACTGAAAAAATAATAAATTAGAAATAATAAACTAGAATATGAAAAGACCCCCTACTCTCATGGCTAGGAAAGTTATTGTTGAAAACTTTCTGTGTTACCAAAACAGTCCTCAGAGTTAATGCAACCCTCATAAAAACCCCAATGACAGTTTTCACAAAACTAGAAAAAAAGTTCCAAAATTAATATAGAGGCAGAAAGACCTCTATAGCCTTTGCCACCCTACAGGAAGAGTAATACCAGCGGCCTCGTGGCTGCTGTGCTCTGTGTATACTGAAGAGCCACAGCAGCAGCGGCAGCAAGAAACTAGACCAATGGAATAAAAGCCGGGTCCAGAAAAAAAACCACACAGTTACAGCTACATAATTTCTGATAATAACATCAAAGATCTACATTCACGCAACGGAGGAGTCAGTTGCAGCAAATGGTGCTGGGAAAACTGGATAATCACACATTAGGAAGAAAGCTAGATCCCTATAGTTTCCTACTCAAAAAGAAAATGAAAAAAAGAGAATCAATTCAAAATGGAGTTAAGAACCTATTACAATATCTGAAATTACAAATTCTGAACCTGAAAAAAAAAATTGACAGGACACTGCAAGATGCAGGTATTTTTTGGTTTTTCGAGACAGGGTTTCTCTGTGTAGCCTTGGCTATCCTGGACTCGCTTTGTAGACGAGGCTGGCCTCAAACTCACGGAGCTCTGCCTGCCTCTGACTCCCAGCGTACCGCGATTATAAGTGTGTGCCAGTTTGCCAGGCTTGTGAATATTTTTTTTTATTTTTTTTTCCGATTTTATTTATTTTTTTTATTAATTACACTTTATTCATTTGTATCCCCCATAAGCCCCTCCCTCCTCCCCTCCCGATCCCACCCTCCCTCCCCTTTCTGCATGCATGCCACTCCCCAAGTCCACTGATAGGGGAGGTTCTCCTCTTCTTTCTGATCTTAGTCTATCAGTTCTCATCAAAAGTGGCTGCATTGTCCTCTACTGTGGCCTGGTAAGGCTGCTCCCCCCTCAGGGAGAAGTGATCAACGAGCAGGCCAATCAGATTATGTCAGAGGCAGTCCCTCTTCCCATTACTATGGAACCCACTTGGACACTGAACTGCCACGGGCTACACCTGTGCAGGGGTTCCAGGTCATCTCCACGAATAGTCCTTGGTTGGAGTATGAGTCTCTGGGAAGTTCGCTGTGTTCAAATTATCTTGTTCTGTTAGCTCCCGTCCCCTCCAGCTCTTACTATTTCCCACTTCTTACATAAAATTCCATTCA
>NW_026590699.1:10586512-10762337 GCF_907164565.1 Psammomys obesus
ATTTTAGTTAGGGTCCTCTCTTTTGCTTAGTTTGTTTAGATGTACAGATTTTAGTGGGTTTATTCTATATTGTATGTTTATATGAGTGAGTATATACCGTGAGTGTCTTTTTGCTTCTGGGACAACTCACTCAGGATGATCCTTTCCAGGTCCCACCATTTACCTGCAAATTTCATGATTTCCTTATTTTTCATTGCTGAGTAATACTCCATTGTGTAGATGTACCACAATTTCTGCATCCATTCTTCAGTTGAGGGGCATCTGGGTTGTTTCCAGCTTCTGGCTATTACAAATAAAGCTGCTACAAACATGGTTGAGCAAATGTCCTTTTTGTGTACTTGAGCATCTTTTGGATATATGCCTAGGAGTGGTATGGCTGGATCTTGAGGAAGCGTCATTCCTAGTTGTCTGAGAAAGCGTCAGATTGATTTCCAGAGTGGTTGTACCAGTTTACATTCCCACCAGCAGTGGAGAAGGGTTCCCTTTTCTTCACAACCTCTCCAGCATGTGTTGTCCCTTGAGATTTTCATCTTGGCCATTCTGATGGGTGTAAGGTGAATATTTTTGAGAAATACCGTTTGCTGTTTGTATTAGTCTCTTTTCTGTTTGCTATGGCAAAACACCTCAGAAACACAATTTAAGGAAGGAGGGGCCTCACAGTTGGGGGATTCACTCTGTCAGTGGAGTGAGCCCGGGCCACAGGTGCTGAAAACCCTCGCAGACTGTCCCAGCCAGGAAGCAGGCAAGGTTGGATACCCCGCTCGCTGAGCTTTCTTTTCTTCAGTCTGAGGCACCATCCCCCGCAACTGTACATCCCACACGTGAGTGGAACGTTCTAGCTTACTTAGCCTAATCTACAGATTTTTCCACACGCATGCCTGGAAATTCACAAAAACTGGGTAATAGCTGACAGGCATGCAGGAAGCTTGTCTCCTACTTAGTTAACAAGACCCTGTCAGGTAAACAACATTCATAATTTCATTCTTTTTCATATGGATCCAATTTAAGTAAACCATACGACTCTTGCAAATATCACTATGCATGTTTAAGTTCTTTACACTATTTTGTATAAAATTTAGAAATATAAGGCATATATAAGTATATATGTGTGTTTGTAACAGTAATTACTATAAAGAGGCCAGGAATTTGAAAGAGAACAAGGAAGGGTAGTGGAAAAGATATGATTACATTATAATATCACTGATATTACATTATAATAGCACGGAATCTGTATAACTTTTGGTAGGATGACCATTTTTACTATGTTAATCCTACTGTCTTATGAGCATGAGATATTTTCACCTTCTATTATCTTTTTCAATTTTTTTCCTCAAAGACTTAAAATTTTTATCAAACGAGTCTTTCACTTGCTTGGTTAAAGTTACCTCAAGATATCACATATTATTTTAGGCTATTGTAAAAGGTATTGTTTCCCTGATTTCTTTCTAAGCTTGTCATTTGCATATAGGAGGGCTACTTTTGTTTGTTCTGTTTTTCTTTGTTTTTTGAGTTAATCTTATATGTGGCCATTTCAGTGAAAGTGTTTATCAACTGTAGGAGTTCTCTGGTGTAAAATTTTAAGGTCACCTACATATACTATCATATCATCTGCAAATAATGATACTTTTATTTCCTCCTTTTCAGTTTTTATGCCCTTGATCTCATTCCATTGTCTTTTTGCCCTAGATAAAATTGTAAGTAGTGTATGGAAAAGATGAGAGAGTGGATGGCTTTGTTTTGTTTTTCTATTTCAGTGTATTTGCTTTGAGTTTCTCTCCATTTAATTTGATGTTGGCTATAGGTTTGCTGTAAATTGCCTTTATTATGTTTAAGCATGTCCCATGTATTCCTAAGCTGTCCAGATATTTTATCATAGAACAGTGTTGAATTTTGGCAAAGGCTTTTTCTGCGTCTAAAGAGTTTGTCATGTTTTTTTCTTTCATTTTTTCATATGGTGGATTACATTTACTGATTTTCACATATCAAATCATCTTGCTTCTCTGGACTGAAGCCAAAATAGCTAAAACAATTCTGAGCAATAAAAGAATGGCTGGAGGTGTCACCATCCCTGATTTCAAGTTGTACTGCAGAGCTATAGTAGTAATAATAATAAACATCATGCTATTGGCATAAAAATAGACCTGCTGATCAAAGGAATCAAACTGAAGCCTCAGACATAAATCCCAATATGGATAATGGATTTTTTATAAAGAAATAAACACTGAAAAAAACAAGGTCTTCGACAACTGGTGTTGGTTTAACTGAGTGTCTGCATGTAAAAGAATGCAAATATATATCACCCCACAGAAAACTCAAGTCCACGTGGATCAAAATCTCAATATAATCCAGTATGAATTATAGAAAAGACAGTATGGAATAGCCTTGGGTGCATTGGCACAGAAGACAACTTTCTGAACAGAATACTAATTACACAAGCACCAAGAGCAACAATTAATAAACAGAACCATATGAAACTGTGAAGCTTCTATTAGGCAGAGGACACCATCCATCATTCAGAGTGTCAGCCTACAAAGTGAGAAAATATTTTTACCAGCTCTACATTTGACAGAGGACTAATACCCAAATCCATAAAGATCCCAAGAAACTAGATATCAAAAAATAATCTAATCTTAAAATGGTAGACAGCCCTAAAGAGAGAATTCTCAATAGAGAAATCACAAACAGCTCAGAAATACTTGAAGAAATATTCAGCATCCTTGTCCATCTAGGAAATGTAAATCAAAACTACTTTGAGATTCATCTTACACCTGTCAGAATGGCCAAGACCAGTGACACAAATGAGAGCTCATTCAAGTGAGGATGTAAAACAAGAGAGAGAGAGAACAAATTTTTACATCCACTATGGAAATCAATATGGTGGTTCCACAGAAAATTAGGAATTGGTTTTCCTCAAGACTCCACTATATCACTCTTAGTCCTGTACCAAATGGACAGTCCATCCCACCACAAAGAGACTTGCTCAGCCATGTTCATTGCAGCTTTACTCATAATAGTCAAAACAACCTAGATGTCCCTCAATAGAGGAATAAACAAAATGTTGCACATTTGCACAATAGAGTATTGCTCAGCTATTAAAAACAGGACATCATAAAATTTACAGGCAAGTAGAAATAGCAAAGGTAACCCAGACTCTAAAGGACAAATATGATATGTATTCATTTATATATGGATGTTAGCCATTAAGTAAATGATAACAAGCTACAATCAGTAGACGAGAGAATTAAGGTAAATAGGAAGGTTTTAGGAGGGGTGCAAGGATCTCACTTGGAGGGAAAATTAGAATAGATTTTGTGAATGGACTGGGGGCAAGTAAGAAGGGAAGCAGGAGGGATCAAGTGTTGGGGGAAGATGGGATGGAGGGAGAGTGTGCCAAAGAGAGATGGCTGGCAGGAGCTGTGAACATTTGGGGGATGATATGGAAATCTGGTACAGTGGAATGAGTGAAGGTTATCCTAATAAGGACTGCTAGGAGTGGGGATACACAGTCTCAAATGGCCTCCTCTTGCAGCCAGGCAAGGCTTCCAGGGAAGGGATGGGATCACATTCAATTGCGTTTTTGCCCAAGGAGTTCCCACAGACATCCCAAAACAACCCGTCTAATGAAAAGACAAAGGGCTTCTCTCTGCAAATGGAGAGCAGGGGGGTCCCCATTGCCAAGGGCAATAACCACACAACTCATCGAATATGGTGAAGTGAAGATGGTGCCTACATGGAGCCTTCACTCCTACAGTCTAGTTTCTTTGGTATGGACAACTATCCAACCATCCAACCATAAAGCCTTTGACCTACAATCTGTCCTGCCTGAAAAGAATATGCTTAGGACAATGATGGCACAGAGCCTGTAGGAATAGCCAACCAATGTTTGATTTGACTTAAGGCCCAATCCATGAGAAGTAGCCTATACCTTCACTATTTGAGTAATAAAGAACCAGAGACTAGATAACTCAGAGTCCTAGGATAAAACCAAGCAAACTGGTCAAAAATCAATAAATAAAATTTTTCCTAATTATTCTTTGTTAAGTCATAGATTAGTGCTTCATCCAGTCATCATCAGAGAGGCTTCCTCTAGTAGCAGCTAAGAAGAGAATGAGACCCACATCTAGACATTATGCTGAGAAAGAGTCTAAACAAGAGGTTTCTATCAAATCCCACCTCTCAGAGATCAAGGAATCCTGTGGAAGAGGAGGCAGAAAGATTACAAGATCCAGGTATGGAGGACACCAGAAGACAGCCCTAGGAATAAACTAAGAAAGAAGCATAAAGCTCATAGAGGCTGAAACAGCCAGCACAGGGCTTCCTTGGATCTATACCAGGTCCTCTGCATCTATATTATAGCTGTTTGCTTAGTATTTTTATGGGACTCGTGGCTATGAGAACACATGGGTCTCTGCTTCTTCTTCCTGCTCTTGGAACTCTTGACTGTTGGGTCACCATGCCAAACTATGATATGAAAGTTTTTCATTCATCTTACTATCTCTCTCTCTCATTATCTCTTAGAATCCTGCTCTTTTTGAATGAGAGACAGAAAGGAATTTGATCAAAAGGGGGGAGAGGTGAGGAGGAACATAGAGGAGTAGAAGGAGACAAAACTAATCAGGATACATGGTATGAGAAAAGAATATATTTTTAAAAAATAACAGCAGACTTTATTGAGGGAATACTACATAAAGCAAAACAGTGGCTGATTAAATGACATATTTTGTATTTATTGTTGCCATTTCAACAGTCAAGGACCAGTCACACAAATGTCTTCTCTGGAACACTTCTCCAACCTACTTCCCATAAGTGATTGCTGATGCTGGCATGCAGCTTCCAGCCACAATACTGGCTCCAAATTGATCATTTGTCACTGGATTATCAACTGATTACAGGTCTGATTGCAGGGTTTGCAATGTGAGAAACATTTAATCCCACATTCAGTTCACTTCCTTTTCCTAATTGATGTTTTCTTTGTTAGTGAGTACAGACAATAGGAGAAGCAGAAAGATTTGTTTATGGCTGAGCATAAGAATGCACCATCAGAGTGTTAATGTGCAAATCATTCTGACTTATCCCCCTGGAAGATGTTTTCCCTGACATAATGATTGACATACTGGTGAATTTTTATTTATGACTTTTTGCTTTCACAGAGATCTTCATTATCTCATGGTTGTTTCTTGTCTTTCAAATTTGTCTTCAGAGCCTGGGAAAAAAAAGAAAAGAAACGAAAACAGGATAAATCAATTGCACAGACTGTGCTTAGATTCCTAAAATTGTTTTCTAATGTATTCAGAACACAACAAAGCTCCATATGTCAGAGTGTTCAGGATCTATATCAGAAAACATCAAGGAGGAATTGACAGTTCTCTTAGAAAGGTGAGGGGCAGAAAATGTGGAGTGAGGAGGGAGGTGATTTTTGAAAAATGCATAAAATAGTTGATTCTTCTTATTGTTTGACTTTTTTTGAAATTGGGAGACACTTAAAATTTCAGCCTCAATGTTGTTAATTTTAGTTAGAAGACTCTGGAAATGACTCCAATGGGATTTTTAATGGTGTTGCCATGATAGCCTCTAAGCAAAATGCAGGTAGGTGGAGGTTCTACAATACCTGGTTTCTGCTTTGGAACATGATAGTAATGATAGAATATATTCTGTGAAGAGGTGAAGATGAATGAATTCAGAAGTAATTAATTTCCCTAATCATGTAACTATGAACTGAAACATTGAGAGGTTTTTTTTTTTTTTTTTTTTTTTTTTTTTTTTTTTTTTTTTTTTTTTCTGGGTGATACTGGCCTGATTGGATGAGCTTAAGAATAATCAGAGGCCATAGGTTTGTGACTCCCAAAGTAGCAGAGACTTTTATGGAGTAGTTCAAAACAGGCCACTGTTTTTAGTTATGTTCTCGTAACAAAATGCCCAAGAAAGACAACCTGAGAAAGGCAAAGTTGACTTCTGGCTCACAGATGGAATGTGTCATCCATGGGGATGCAGAACTCATGTCAGCAGGAATTTGACAAAGCTGATTGCAACTGCTGGTGAAAGCAGAGAGAGGTGAATGCTGGAGTCCAGCTTGCTCTCTTGGCTTCATTTAAAAGGGCATTTCTTCAGTTTCAAAAAGATGAAGAATGATTAACAAAATAATAATGTACATTGCTCAGTGAACCATAATATTTGTTTCACAGTTACAATATTAATTTTTCCATCTTATTTCTTATCCAGGCATGGAGATAACATGAGATTCTTGTTATCTCAGAATTTAGACTCTGAGGAAGGTCAGATGAAGGCCAGCCTGAGCTACATGGTGAGTTTCTGTTTCAAAAACAACCAGTTGTCACTGGTTTAATCCTATACTAGTCAGTTATTCCATCACTGTGACAAAAGGCCTGAGATAAATCAGCTTTTAAGAAGGAAACACTTATTTTGACTCAGTTTCATTAGTTTCATTTCGTGGCTACTTGGTCTTTTGCATGGAACTGTGGTGACCCAGTCATCATAATGAGATGGTATGGTACAGGAAATCTGCTTATATCCTAATATCCCCTTCACAATCATTCCTGTATTAGCCTATTTTCCAGTTGGACCCACTTTAAAAATGTCCTACCATCCTCCAGTGGTGTCACAAGTTAGAGACCAATCCTGACTACATGCTCTTGAGAGATGTTTAAATTACAGCTTATGACTTTCTGTGATACCCAGCTAATGTAACATTTGTTTGCATTGCTGCAAATGTAGGTAAGGAGAGAATAAGTGCATGTATGTTTCTCACAATTTTGTTGTCTGAAGTAAGCAGCTGTTTTATTTATTCTTTTCTTGATTAATTCCATACTTAATAAAAATAGAACTTTTAAATTAATAAGATGCACATTTAAAGACATAAATGTCTGTGATATGAAGACCAAGTAACTATTGAGGGTATTAAAACATCCTCCACTTGATATCAAATATAACTTCTATCATAAAAGTTAGGGTTTGAAAAAAGAGGACCCTGTTACCATAATCAGTTTCTGGAATATAAAATTATTTACTGTTTTTTGAAAACTATGCTCTCCAGACATTATTTTATATTACTTGGTTTATAATAAATGGAGAAAATAGCATATATTTATCATTACTGTTTAAAAGCTATATTCTTTAAATATTATTTTTATGTTATTCAACTTAGAAAAACTGTATAAGATCCTAAAATACTAAAAGTGTATAACTTAATAATACTTACAGACCTAAATAAGCTAAACAACAAGGAGGACCCTAGGGAACATGCTTCATTCTCATTCAGAAAGGAAACTAGGATAGACACAGGAAGCAGCAGAAGAGAGGGAACAGGATGGGAGCCTACCACAAATATCCTCTATAAAGCCCCACCCAGCAGGGGATCGAAGTAGATGCAGAGACTCACAGCCAAACGTTGGGCAGTGTGCAGGGAGTCTTAAGGAAGAAGAGAGAGATAGAAGGACATGGAGGGGACAGGAGCTCCACAAGAATACCAACAAAGCAAACAATAGCTGAGCCCATGGGGGACTACAGAGACTGATGAATAAACCCAAGCGATGCATGGAGAGGACAGGCATAGTCCTGCTCAGATGTAGCCCATATATTGCTCAGTCTCCGTGCTGGTTGCTAGTAGGGGGAGAAGAGACGGTTTCTGACATGAATTCAGCTGCCTGCTCCATGATCACCTCCCCCTGGTGGGGCGACTTAGCCAGTCGACACAAGAAGAAGATCCAGACAGTCCTGAGGGTCAGACAGTAGGAGAGGAGGACTAGGGGAGAAGGATAGGGGAGGAAGAAGGAGGGAGGGTGCGATCAGAAGGAGACGAGGGAGGGAGCTACAAATGGGATATAGAGCAAATACATTATAAATAATGCTAACTAGTATTATTTCTTTATCATTATTATAAAGAAAAATATGAAAGTTAGACAAAAAAGTATAAGAATGCTGGTCACATACTTATTTTATATCATTTACCTTTCCAAATAAAATTATTGACTTCAACAGAACATTTAATTTATCATGAACTTTTGTATTATGGAAGCATGTCTATTTTGTATTCTTTAAATGAGTTCTTTGTATGTCAGTAACATAATGAAATCGAAAATAATGGCTGAGGACCATATTTGTGGACAATGTGGTTAAACTCAATTTCCATGACAGATTTCTCTGTCCACATTGCTCTTTTCTAACAGAGTTAACTTCTTTATTAGATGGAATTTGGTTTTATTGAAAGTTGCTATAATATAGACTTATAAGCCTGATGGTAATGATGGAAAGAGGGACAATAATTAGTTTAAACCCACCATTGTGCATAGATGTGGGAATCTCTGAGAATCACCTTAACTTTCTGTTCAGACATTCAAACACTCTTTCCCTCATTTGGTAATATGTTGTTGAACTCGTCTATTAATTTCTATTAATTAACTCTTTCTATTAATTTCTATTAATGTGAATATATAAATTATATATCCATGAACTGATTGGCTGGTATTCCAGTTTGATTTTCCTCAGTGTGCCCAAAAGGCCAATATCATGTTGAGTATGTGTTAAGGTTTCTCAAGGCAAAATGGTGACTACAAGCAGAAAAGGACAATGTTGAATCAATAAAATTCTGTGGCAAGTTAAACAATTTTACAATAAAGACCCACATAGAAATGAAGGATATAGCTTAAGAAATAAGGTAGAGACAATATCACAGAAAGAGAGGAAGGAATACAATACAGGAAGAAAACCTTGTATCTAAGAGCAGATTTTAATAATTTAAAGAAACAAAATGAAGCCCAAGTTTTGAAAAAAAAATGTGGGACTGATATGTTATAAAGATGAATTAAGTGCTCGCTTCGGCAGCACATATACTAAAATTGGAACGATACAGAGAAGATTAGCATGGCCCCTGCGCAAGGATGACACGCAAATTCGTGAAACATTCCATATTTTTGAGAAAATTAGTGGCATACAAAAAGGAAATGAACAAAGAAATAGAGTCCATCATAGAGAGACAGGAATCCAAATTCAAACACATAAAAGAAATGGTGCAAGGCATGAAAACAGAATTAGAATCAATAAAGAAAACACAAAATGAGAAAACTCTTGAGCTGGAGAACTTAGAGAAAAGATCAGGAACCACAAAAGTAAGCATCACCAACAGAATACAAGAGATGGAAGAGAGAATCTCTGGAGCTGAAGACACACTTGCAGAAATTGATACTTCTCTCAAAGAAAAAGTAAAATCAGAAAAATTCCAATCACAAAATATCCAAGAAATCAAGGATGCTATGAAAAGACAAAATCTAAGAATAATAGGAATTGATGAAAAAGAAGACTCCAGGCTCCAAGGTCCAGAAAATATTTTCAAAAAAATCATAGAAGAAAATTTTCCCAACTTAAAGAAAGAGATGTCCATAAATATACAAGAGGCCTACAGAACACCAAATAGACTAGACCAGAAAAGAAACACATCACGTCACATCATAGTCAAAACACTAAATCTACAGAACAAAGAAAAGATATTAAATGCAGCAAGGGAAAAAGGCCAAGTAACATATGAAGGTAGACCTATCAGAATCACACCAGACTTCTCATCAGAAACTATGAAAGCCAGAAGGGCCTGGGCAAGCATCATGGAGACTCTAAGAGATCACAAATGTCAACCGATACTACTATACCCTGCAAAGCTTTCAATCAACATAGATGGAGAAAACAAAATATTCCATGACAAAACTAAATTTACGCAATATCTATACAGCAAACCAACCCTACAGAAGATACTAGAAGGAAAACTCCAATCCAACAAAAACGAATTCACCCAAGAAAACAGGGCATACAGATAATGTCCCAACAAAAATGAAAAGAAAACAAGCAATGAAACAAGGTAAGATCATCGACTCCATTACAAAAGGAACTAACATGCATTGGTCAATATTATCTATCAATATTAATGGACTCAACTCACCAATAAAAAGACACAGGCTAACAGAATGGTTACGGAAACAGGACCCAACATTCTGTTGCATCCAAGAAACACACCTATGCAACAAAGATAAACACTACCTCAGAGTAAAGGGCTGGAAAAATGTTTTTCAAGCAAATGGTTCCAGAAAACAAGCTGGAGTAGCCATCCTAATATCTAATAAAATAGACTTTCAACCCAAGTTAATCAAAAAAGATAAGGACGGCCACTATATTCTCATCAAAGGAAAAATCCAACAAGAGGACATCACAATTTTGAATATCTATGCCCCAAATACAAGAGCACCTACATTCGTAAATGAAACAATATTAAAGCTTTAATCATACATTGATCCTAATACCTTAATAGTGGGAGACTTCAACACCCCACTCTCATCAAGGGACAGATCAACCAGACAGACACCAAATAGGGAAATAAAAGCACTCACAGAATCCCTAAATCAAATGGACCTAATAGATGTCTACAGATCTTTTCACCCAAACTCAAAAGAGTACACCTTCTTTTCAGCACCACATGGAACCTTCTCCAAAATAGACCATATAGTTGGTCACAAAGCAAGACTCAACAGATACAAAAGGATTGAAATAATCCCTTGTATACTATCTGACCACCATTGACTAAAGCTGGACATCAACAACAACAGAAACAACAAAAAGCCGACACACACATGGAAACTGAACAACTTACTACTCAATGACAGCTGGGTCAAAGAATAAATAAAGAAAGAAATTAAAGACTTTCTAGAATTCAATGAAAATGAAGGCACAACATACCCAAATTTATGGGACACATTGAAAGTAGTGCTCAGAGGAAAATTTATAGCACTAAGTGCCTACAAGAAGAAATCCGTAACATCACATACAAACAACTTAATGGCCCAACTGAAAAACCTAGAAAAAAAAGAAGCAGATACACCCAAGAGGAGCAGACAGCTGGAAATAATCAAACTAAGGGCAGAAATCAATCAATTAGAAACAAATAAAATTATCCAAAGAATCAATGAAACAAAAAGCTGGTTCTTTGAGAAAATCAACAAGATAGACAAACCCTTAGCCAAACTAACTAAAAAGCAGAGAGAAACCATACAAATCAGCAAAATCAGAAAGGAAAATGGGGACATAACTACAGACACTGAGGAAATCCAAACGATTATTAGGTCATACTACAAAAGCCTATATGCCACAAAATTTGAAAATCTAAATGAAATGGATAACTTTCTTGACAGATTCCATCTACCAAAATTAAGTCAAGATCAGGTAGAAAGACTGAATAGTCCTATATCTCCCAAGGAAATAGAAGCAGTCATTAACAGTCTCCCCTCCAAAAAAAGCCCTGGACCAGATGGCTTCAGCGCAGAATTCTACAAGACCTTCAAAGAAGTACTAACACCAATTCTCCTCAAACTATTCCATAAAATAGAAACAGAAGGAACACTACCAAACTCATTCTATGAAGCCACAGTCACTTTGATACCTAAACCACACAAAGATCCAACAAAAAAAGAGAACTTCAGACCTATCTCTCTTATGAACATTGATGCAAAAATACTCAATAAAATACTTGCAAACCGAATCCAAGAACACATCAAAGATATCATCCACCATGACCAAGTAGGCTTCATCCCAGGAATGCAAGGGTGGTTCAACATACGGAAATCCATCAATGTAATCCACCACATAAACAAAATGAAGGAGAAAAACCACATGATCATCTCCTTAGATGCTGAAAAAGCATTTGACAAAGTCCAACACCCATTTATGTTTAAAGTCTTGGAGCGATCAGGGATACAAGGCACATACCTAAAGATAGTAAAGGCAATATACAGCAAGCCTATAGCCAACATCAAACTCAATGGAGAGAAACTTAAAGCAATCCCACTGAAATCAGGGACAAGACAAGGCTGCCCACTCTCTCCATATCTCTTTAACATTGTACTTGAAGTCCTAGCCAGAGCAATAAGACAACTAAAGGAGATCAAGGGGATACAAATCGGAAAGGAAGAGGTCAAAGTGTCACTATTTGCAGATGATATGATAGTATACATGAGCGAACCCAAAGATTCAACCAGAGAACTTCTTCAGCTGATAAACACCTTCAGCAAAGTGGCAGGATACAAAATCAACTCAAAAAAATCAAAAGCCCTCTTGTATACCAAAGACAAAAAGGCTGAGAAAGAAATTAGGGAAACAATACCCTTCACAATAGCCACTAATAACATAAAGTACCTTGGTGTGACTCTAACCAAGCAAGTGAAAGACCTATTTGAGAAAAACTTCAAGTCTTTGAAGAAAGAAATTGAAGAAGATCTCAGAAGATGGAAAGATCTCCCGTGCTCATGGATTGGTAGGATTAACATTGTGAAAATGGCCATCCTGCCAAAAGCAATCTACAGATTCAATGCAATTCCCATCAAAATACCAACTCAATTCTTTACAGACCTTGAAAAAAAGATTCTCAGCTTCATATGGAGAAACAAAACACCCAGAATCTCCAAAACGATCCTGTACAACAACAGATCATGTGGAGGTATCTCCATTCCCGATCTCAAGCTGTACTACAGGGCAACAGTAATAAAAACTGCATGGTATTGGCATAGAAACAGAAAGGAGGATCAATGGAATCGCATAGAAGACCCAGAAATAAACCCACACACCTATGAATACTCAATATTTGACAAAGAAGCCAAATCCATTCAATGGAAAAAAGACAGCATCTTCAACAAATGGTGCTGGACCAACTGGATGTCTACATGCAGAAAAATGAAAATAGATCCATATTTATCACCCTGCACAAAACTAAAGTCCAAGTGGATCAAGGACCTCAACATAAAACCAGATACTCTAAATCAGCTGGAAAAAAAAGTGGGAAACAGCCTAGAACTCATTGGTACAGGAGACAACTTCCTGAACAGAACACCAACAGCACAGGCTCTAAGAGCAACAATCAATAAATGGGACGTCATGAAACTGAAAAGCTTCTGTAAAGCAAAAGACACTGTCATCAAAACAAATAGACAGCCTACAGATTGGGAAAGAATCTTCACCAACCCTTTATCTGAAAGAGGGCTAATATCAAGTATATATAAAGAACTAAAGAAGCAGAAAAGCAACAAACCAAGTAATCCACTTAAAAAATGGGGAACAGAGCTAAACAGAGAATTCTCGAAAGAGGTACATCGAATGGCAGAGAAACACTTAAAGAAATGCTCAACCTCATTAGCCATTAGGGAAATGCAAATCAAAACGACCCTGAGATTTCACCTTACACCCATCAGAATGGCCAAGATGAAAAACTCAAGTGATAGCACATGCTGGAGAGGTTGTGGAGAAAAGGGAACCCTCCTCCATTGCTGGTGGGAATGTAAACTGGTTCAACCACTCTGGAAGTCAATCTGGCGCTTTCTCAGACAACTAGGAGTAGTGCTACCTCAAGACCCAGCTATACCACTCCTAGGTATATACCCAAAATTTGCTCAAGTACACAACAAGGACATTTGTTCAACCATGTTCGTAGCAGCTTTATTTGTAATAGCCAGAACTTGGAAACAACCCAGATGTCCATCAAGGGAGGAATGGATACAGAAATTGTGGTATTTTTACACAATGGAATACTACTCAACAATCAAAAAGGAGGAAATCATGAAATTTGCAGGCAAGTGGTGGGATCTAGAAAAGATCATTCTGAGTGAAGTATCCCAGAAGGAGAAAGACAAACTTGGTATATACTCGCTTATATAGACCTACAAGACATGATAAACATAATGAAATCTACACACCTATAGAAGATAATCAAGAAAGTGGACACAGGCGAAGGTGATTAATCCTCATTTAGAAAGACAAATGGGATGTGCATTGAACTTATGACAGGAGTCTACCACAAAAGGCATCTGAAAGACTCTACCTAGCAGTGTTTCAAAGGAGACACTAAGACTCATAACCAAACCCTCGGCAGAGTGCAGGGAATCATATGAAAGAAGGGAAGTTAGTATGATATGGAAAGGATAGGAGCTCTACAAGGACCAAATATATCTGGGCACAGGATCTTTTCTGAGACTGACACTCAACCAAGGCCCATCTACGGATATAACCTAGAACTTCTGCTCGGATGTGGCCTGTGGTAGCTCAGTAACCAAGTAGTTTTCCAAAGTAAGGGGAACACGGACTATTTCTAACAGGATCTCAAGGGCAGGCTGTTTGACACCCTTCCCCCCAGGGGAGGAGCAGTCTGTTAGGCCACAGAGGAGGACTTTGCGGCCAGCCCTGAATATACCTGATAAAACAGGGTCAGATGAAAGGGGAGGAGGTCCTCCCCTATCAGGGGACTTGGAAAGGGGCAGGGAGGAGACCAGGGAGGGAGTGTGGGGTTGGGGAGGGAATGAGGGAGCGGGATACAGCTGGGACACAGAGTTAACAAAATGTAACTAAAAATAAAAATAAAATAAAATAAAGAAAATAAAATAAAATAAAAAAAGAAAATTAACTAACAATTAGCAAATCCAAAAAAAAAAAAATACGTGGTTGGTACTTAAAATTATTTTATTTTTTAATCTGAAAAGCTTTACTTGCTTTTTTCATCTTCAGGTATATTTTAAGTGCTAACATCCGTATCATGCATGTCAAAGTGAAAAGGAACAGTTCTCCATTTATGATGGCAATGGTGCCTTAGCCACGGGCAGTGAGGAAATCATTCCGATAAAGCAGCTCTCAGCCATGCCTGGCCTATTGCTCACCAGTCTCTACCTCCATTTACACCCTGCTTTGGCATGTCATTTAAAACGCTAGTCATGGATGCAAGTATTTTAGCTCATAAACATGGTCTAAAAATTAACAATTGATTTAGAGATGCAATTCTCTTCCTTTCTTTGGTGCATTTGGTATTTGTTAAAACTTATTTGAGATATTGAGTGCTATTGTAAAATTTATGTGTCATTAATGAGGAAAATTACTTCATAACTATTCAATCCTGTCTGGATACTTACTATATTTTATCCTGTCACTTTTGTTCTGGAACCTATAATTTTCAATGAATCTTAAAAAAATAAGGATTAAAAAAAATTAATATGACAAGAAAAATACTGGCAAGCTAGCCAGCTACCTAGGGGAGGTGAAGTCATAGAGCTTAAAGGAGAACCTACACCACTTTATTTACCAGCATGACTCCTAACTACACCTAAGAGGTTGGCTTACCCTGAGAGACAAGAGCAGTTCTCTCCAAACCTTCTTATTAAAGACATTTCTCTTTGTGACACATAGACACCTGCACAAAACCACAATCAATCAGCATGCAGAATTGTGGAGCCCAGTAGCTACATCTACAATATAACACCCACTCATAAGGCACTGCGTCATTGAAGAAGCCAGAGGGGTTGAACAAGCCAGAAGACCAGGACTTTTGCTGTGATATTGACTCATCTAGCAATCTCAGAAATCCACACATTCTCACCGAGAGGACCTGTGTGAACAAAGACAACAGACACGTTACCTTGATAGTGAATTCTTACATATAGGTAATATTATACAGATTGAACAGGTTGTGCTTCTGTAATTAGAATTATATACCTAGTAATTAGGAACATTTATCTGTCTACCTATCTATCATCTATCTGTTTATGCATATGTATGACAGGTACTTATATGTATAAAACAATAATTAATGAAAAAGACACCATGAATTTAAAATAGAACAAAGACCGTCTAATTCACAGTTTGGAAGGAGGAAAAAAGAAGTTGGAAATGAAGAAAATATATTATAGTCTCAAAACATAAATATATATATATATCTTTAAAAGAAAATTCATTCTAAAAAGAGAACAAAAATGAAGAGTGTCTTAGTAGCATAAAACATATAATGTACATTTAACAGTAGTTATGCAATACTTTTTGGCAATCAGTATTGTCACATTTATTTATTTATTTACGTTATTTTTCATGCAAAATCATTTCCTCATATATTTCCCCTTCACAACTCCCAAATGCCCCCACCTTCTCTCTCTCTTATTTTTCTTTTTTCTTTCTCTAACAAAATTCAAACACAAAAGAAAAAAGAAAGAAAAGTAAAACAAATGCCCACGAACTATAGAGTCCATTTTCCATTTCATGTTAGTAAATTATGCCTGAACGTAGGGTCTGTCCTAGAGCATGGATGATATTTCCAGTGACACTCTACTGGAGAAAACTGATTTTCCCTTTACCAGTAGGTATCAATTGCAAATAGCGTCTTGGCTAGGAGTGAGACTTCAGATCATTTCTCCCTCTCAGTGCTGATATGTGTTTTTTATTTTTTCTGTCTTGAACTTGTGCAAGTCTTACATATGCTGCTACAATCTTTTTTGTTTGTTTGTTTGTTTGGTTGTTTAGTTTTTGTTTTTTGTTTTGTTTTGTTTTTTGGACAGGGTTTTTCTATGTAGCCTTGGCTATCCTGGACTCTCTTTCTAGACCAGGCTGGCCTCAAATCCACAGAGATCCACTGCCCTCTGCCTCCCCGATTGGTAGGATTAAAGAGGCATGCTACCATGCCTGGCTGCTGCCACAGTCTTATGACTTCATATATGTATCAGCTTTGTTGTGTCTGTAAGACACTCTCTCCTTGGAGACATGTACCACTATGGCTTTTCACACCTTTCTGCCTCCTCTTTTGCAGAGACTTCTGAGTCTTGTGGAGAGGTTTTACCTCAAATATCCCATTTAATTCTGAGTGCTCTAATGTCTCTCACTCCGCATAACTGTCTAGCTGTGGGTATGTGTTAATTTTCATCTATGGCAAGAATAAGCTACTCTAGGGAGGGTTCAGTGATGTTCTGATCTATGGTATAGCAATCTGTCAACAGGAGTCATTTTATTGCTGTTTCTTTTTTCATTTTTATTTTTATTAATTATAGTTTATTCACTTTGTATCCCCCCATAGCTCTCTTCCTCCTCCCCTCCCAATCCCACCCTCCCTCTCCCTTCTCCACCTGTGTCTCTCCCCGAGTCTACTGATAAGGGAGGTCTTCCTCTCCTTCCTTCTGATCCTAGTCTATCAGGTCTCATCAGGAGTGGCTGCATTATCTTCCTATGTGGCCTGGTAAGGCTGCAACCCCCACAGGGGGAGGTGATCAAAGAGCAGGCCAATCAGTTCATTCAGAGACAGACCCTGTTGTCATTACTATGGAACCCACATGGGCTATATCTATGCAGAGGTTCTAGGTTACTCTATGAAAGGCCCTTGGTTGGAGTATCAGTCTCAGTAAACATCCCTGTGCCCAAATTTTTTGGTTCTGTTGTTCTCCTTGTGGCGCTCCTGTCCTCTCCAGATCTTGCTATTTCCCACTTCTTACATAAGATTCCATGTACTCTGCCCAACAGTTGTCCATAAGTCTCAGTGTCTGCTTTGATAGTCTTCAGGGCAGAGCCTTTCAGAGGCCCTCTGTGGCAGGTTCCTAACTTGTTTCCTGTTTTCTTCTTCTTCTGATGTCCAAATTCTTTGTCTTTCAGGATGGGTATTTAGCGTTTTAGTCAGGGTCCTCTCTCTTGATTAGTTTCTTTAGATGTACAGATTTTAGTATTTTTATCCTATGTTAAATGTCTATATGAGTGAGTATATACCGTGTGTGTGTAGCCCATGGCAGTTCAGTTTCCAAGTAGATTCCATAGTAATGGGAAGAGGGACTGCCTCTGACATAATCTGATTGGCCTGCTCTTGAGAGGGGAGCAGCCTTACCAGGCCACAGAAGATGACAATGCAGCCACTCCTGATGAGATCTGATAGACTAAGATCAGAAGGAAGGAGAGGGGTGGACCTCCCCTATCAGTGGACTTGGGGAGGGCCATGAGTGAAGAAGGGGGAGAAAAGGTGGGATTGGGAGGGGAAGAGGGTGTGGTTTATGGGGGCAATACAAAGTGAATAAAGTGTAATTAATAAAAGTTAAAAATTAATTTAAAAAACAGGTTCCCTGCACTCTGCCCAAGTTTGGCTATGAGTCTCAGCATCTGCTTTGATACCCTGCTGGATAGAGCTTTTCAGAGTCCCTCTGTGGAAGGCTGTCTTGTTCCATTTTTCCTCTTCTTATGTTTCTTTATAAGAATAAAAACATTAGTTTTTTCCTAAGGTCCTTGACCGAGGTCGTCTCAAGTTCTAACCACCTTAGCAGTGTCAGGAATGGGTTCTATCACAAGCAAAGTCCTTAAACTCAGTCAGGGCATTGTCAGCTGCTTCATACTGTCTGTGCTACGGTGGCACCCACATATCTTGCAAGCAGGTCTCTGCTGGAGTTGGGTGATATTGATGATTACGTTTTGTCTCAGTTGACATGCAAATTAATAACCAGAACCATTACTGATACACAGTGGGTTTGAAGCTTCTATTTGGGCACTAGCTTGATTTCTCTGTGTCTAATGACGTAAATAAATTATGTTTTCAGCCACAAGACCTTATCATCATGTTATAAAAAAAATTACATAGCTCTGGCAAGATCCTGCAATGTTAGAAGCTTCTTTAGGACCTTTAGCTAGCAATCAAGTCATCAATTTAATGATTTTTTTTTTCAGAATAACATTTAGTTCTATCTTCTAAGTGGAGATAAAGTATTTTTCTAATAAGAAATATTGAATAAAATGTCATTGAACATTTAAAGAGCCACACATTTTTCTTGATTTCATAGTAGCAAAATAACTATCATGCACAAGCTGGGGTAAGTAATAATTTTTGTCAGTAATTAATACATTAAACTCCCTTAAAGAAACACATTCTTCAGCATTTGCTAAAGATAAGCTTCCATTTGTTTTTTAAAGCTTAATTTTAACAGTGCTAAATGCCCTCAAATCTTAATACTGCACATCCCATCTCTGTTTCTCAACACTCTTAGCATTTAGAAACCTCCAGAAAGACCATGTCCCTTTTTCGCTATTACTTTCCAATTCTGCCCCAGAAGGTTAGCCAAAGTTCACTTGCCTTGTCAGTTAAGTTTCTAAATCAGATGAATTATGTTTTCTATAATTAAGCTTAACACAGTTAATTGCCTAATAGACTATGCCTACATGGACTGAAAATGGAAATTAATTGCTTAGAAAAGAATGTGTTCTATGTTTCAGTCATTTTATACAATTGTGTTACAAAAACTCAAGAATAAAGATACTTTTATACTCACCAGGATCTATGCCCACAGCCAAATTAGGCTTGAATTAGACATGTGCTGAAAACCTAGTACCTATGGGTATATGGAAATCTGAAAAGAAGAAAAGTGAATGATTAATTGAACTTCTTCTTGAAGTTGAATTAATTGTACTTCTTTTCCATTTTTCATTTTGCTACACAAGAAAATAATTTTAGATCCTTGGCAAAAATTTAGATACATTTAAGAAAGTGACATTAAACCCTGTTACCTTAGCAGGTGTCTAACACAGGATTCTAGAATTTTTCTGACTTTCCTGGAAACATAAAGTGCGTAGAAAATTAGCGCTGACTGTAGCCACTTGCAAGAACAGTATGTGCAGCTTTCTTCACTAAGCCATGGTGGTCATGCTGACGTCTCCCAAATTTCATCTTTTAACATATAAATAGAGCCCTAAAGAGAAAGGTTAAAAGATTTAAGTTGTTGTCTCTTGCTACTATACTATGTTGTATTTGTTTCCGTAATTGGATAGTTTTAAAGCAATATAGCAAACCATAGAAAATTCATTTAATTAAAGTTACTCAAGTCAGATTCAGAAAATCTTGAACTCAATGTATTCTAAAATGAATGACTTTTTCAGTATTTAAGAGACTGAATCATTTAAGGAAATATATTTGTAAGGCCTACAGCTTTAAATGAAGTATTTAAACACAATGCTACAGCACAGGCTGGAGAAAGCCACGCTTATTGTTTAAAGAACTTCTGAGATGTATGATAAGACTGTGGAGTACAGTAAGCCTATTCATAAGGAAGAACCTATTCAGAATTCTACTGGGGAAAAGTCTGGTCAGAAGGCAGGGTAACATTAGGACAGAACTGAAAATAAAATAAAACTTGTCTGTCACTTTTCCATTTCTCTACTGCCATGCTCCCTTCCTTTTACTTCCTCATTAAACTTTAATCAATTAAAATTGATGTTTGTTACTTAAATATACATATTATGTATTAAGAGTCAGTAGAGCTGGGTTAATTGGCCAGTAAAATGCCTGCTGTGTAAGCATGAGGAGCTTCCTTCAGAGTCCTGGCACTCACACAAGACAAGTGCGGAGGGGCTCTCCTGTAACTCCAGCACCGTGGCGTTGAAGACAGGCCAGCCCTGAAGCTCACTGGCTAGCCTACATAGACAAATTAATGGGCTTCAAGTTTCGAGAGATATAATGCTTAAAAAAAAAAAAAAAGACGGAGAGCAATTTAGGTGAGACACCCAAAATAAACCTTCTCTTCCTTCATAAACCTCGATGCTTTCAAATGCCCATGTTGCACACGCATTCACTGACAAGCACAGACACCACAGGTGTGCACATGGTGCGTGCAGCAAGCAAGCACGCGCACACACACACACACACACACACACACACACACACACGCATTCACTGACAAGCACAGACACCACAGGTGTACACATGGTGCGTGCAGCAAGCAAGCACGCGCACACACACACACACACACACACACGCACACACACACACACACACACACACGCATTCAGGCACATAGTAGAAATAGAAATATCTGATGTCATTGATTAAATAGATTCCAAAATGCATCCTTTTAGCTTTATTTTTATTAATTACAGTTTATTCACTTTGTATCATTCTTAAACTTGCTTGTGGATTGCGAAATTTTCCTGTGCCCCTCTCTTTTAAGGACGTACACTTAAGAATTAACTTTATTTCCTTGTTTAAATGTTCTTCAGGTAGATGTTTCCTGAGCTTGTCTAGGTAGAGGGAATGTTAGCTATTAATCTTTCAACAGTGATTTTGCTTGTTGTGTCCCAAGATAATGTAGAAAGCCCCAAGAGTGTTTGAAACAAGATGAAGTAAAAAAAAATGGGGGGGGGAGCTAAAGACTTATGATCACACCACTTCAGAGGCAGAAATGCAGGGAATGTGTGAAGCCAGCCTGGTCTGCATAGTGAGCTCCAGGAGAATCGAAGCTACCTAAAAAGCTCCAATCTAAAAGAACCCATAAACAAAACCTGGAAGGAAAACTGTGGGTCTCCCTGGGACATTATCACCATCACGAGAGTTAATCTGAGAGTTAGACAAAGCTGTGTCTAGTGCTGTGCAGCCAACGATGTCTTTTGGAAACGTAAAAAACAAGGCATTATGCCTTACTACTGTGGTGATGGCAATTAGAGTTAGCAGGAAGGCTGGATATGGTTTGAGAAATGAAGCGAGGGCTACATGTTTTGTGATCATTTTGCTTCTTTCTTTTAAATGTGAACTAATCAACTGAAATAGAAGTCTTGTTTTGGTTCACAGTTCTTATGCTTCATTCCAGGCTCCTGTAACCATTGGGCTTATGGTCACAAAATATATTATGTCAAGAATGGTGAGGGATGCTGCTCACAGAGGGGCTGTCATGAAGAAAGGAGTTCACATCTCCAATGATATTTACTTCATTCTTCTACCTTCTATCTATCATAAGTTCTACCACTTTGCAGTTATACCATAACTGAGGACTATGCCTTTAGCATATTGATTTTGTAGTGGACAGTTTAGAATCACACTGCCTGTGACATAGCAATGAGCATGAAGAGTGGAGTTCTTAACTGGAGTTCGTGGGAATCTGGACTTGGTTTTGTCTCTTCTATTCTCCCAATGCCTTCTCTGTGGAAATCAATTATTCTGTATTTCTTTAATTCTGTTTCTCTTGGAAAAATCTGTCCTCTGGACTGTGCCTGCCCAAGGCATCTCCATCTACCCATGTGTCTCCATCAGTTATCATTCAAATGTCATGGTTTCAGTAGAACTTGCTTTCCCCCCTGTGCTTTGTTATACTTTCAGGGCTGGAGCTGATTGCTCAGTGGGCAAATTAGTTCCACTGTAAGCAAGAGGATCTGAGGTTGAATCGTCATTTTAGTAGTGAATTATATCTCCATGGGAGCAAAGCATATATGGGTGAAGACGTGAAAACAACAAACTCTCCAGGCTTTCTTTTCTAGTATCTCCCTGCTGTCCTTCATTTATAACCTTCTGTGTTGGATCGCTGCTCTCTGGACTGTGTTCCACATACATTGATGCATGAGGCCATTACACTCCTGTTTCTATTCTGCTTATTCTTGGTGCCCCTTAGCATGAATACCATATGATTCCAAACTGCCACAATTCTGTGAACAAAATAATCATTTCCCCACTCTACAACTATATGTTTAGTAGGATTCCTTTGGTTCATTTTCAGGTCACGCATTTCTTGCTTTGCAAACCCATGGTATTCTCACCCTACTAAAGATTTAATTGAGACTTCAAAGATTCTGTGTTGATTTTTATAATTAAAATACATTTTATTGCAAATGAAAGTTCACATAGTTTTTGTTTTAATCATGTTTTAAAAAGGGCAAAAAATATTCTACTATCTATCTAATACGTATGTGTAAATATGCATATTATATATGTTACTAAATATACATATATATTACACAGACCCAAAGGTTAGTAAACTGAACGGCTGATTTGTATTGATGAAATGTAATCATCCAGGTCAATACAACTACTCTAAAGGAGCTGGAATTAATAATATATTATCTTTAAATGTTATAGAAGGGGAGCACTTCCCGAGACTGTTGCGCTGCCTCTGGGCTTAGAGGACGATGACTGATCACATCCTCATGTGCCTACATTTTCTCTTAAGGTTCTTCTTCCTTAAAAGGGTGAAGATGGACTGGGGAGCTTCTCCAAATGCAAAAAAAAAAAAAAGCAAGAAAGGACTGGAAAAAGAACGAGGTTGATTTAGTAAAAAGTGGTATAAAATACAGACAAAATTATAATGTGTGACGGAGCACATTTGTATGTGTGTAAACTATGAATACACGTGTCAGATACAAAGGGAACCACAGGGTCTGTGAAGCCAGTAGAAGTATTTGAAACTCACTTTGGAGGCTCCTGAAGAAAGATATGGTTGCTAAATGAGGCTAGAATCACTCACGGGGATTGTGTAATTGAGCTAAATTAAACCTGGGGTTCAGTCATCAACTTGCTGTCCCTGGTAACATGGAAAGACGGAATCAGAGAAGGAAAACATCCAGGGTATTTTAAAGGCTGTAGTTTATACCACATCAAATATTGATGATTGAGGTTTTTATTGGTAATCCGAATATTTACCCCCCCTTTTTTTGTAAAGTATTTGTGAATCTTATTTTAAAATGGTAATTTGTTTTTCTCATTCTTATTCAGTGTTGGCTGGGATGTTTCCCATAGTCTGTTGCCAGTTTGTGGATGTGAAGGTGTTTATTTCTTTGTTATCCGTTTAACATCTGTTGCCTTCATGTGAAGCTAATGTAGATAAGAAAGATATACATCTAGTGTTTATGTGGTTGTTAATATATACACACTCTTTGATGACTAGCATAGAGCAAGGTAGTTCATGATTTGTTAATTCAATGTACTGGCCCTCTGAACACCACATCATTCACATGAGCTGTATCTCTTAGGGTTCATTCTGGGCCATGGGGCCTAGTGGGAAAATGTAGTTGTCTCAGATTCTGGTCACATCCCCTAAGTGAGTATCCATACAAAACTGTTTTCAGTGTTGATATTAATTTACTAACCAATTAAAACACACCCATTGAAGTTACTTTATAATGGTTTCCCATCTTCAATCCCTGTTTGCTCTTGCACATCTCTCCCTCACATGAACACCTTTAAAGTCTTCCTGGTTATCTCTGTACATATTTTATGCAGATTACTTTTATATTTATGGAAGGGGATCACTTCTATCCCCAGGTGGCTGTAAAATTGCAATTTCACTTTGACATGATACAAATTGGTTTAGAGAAAACAAATTATTCTAAAGTCTTTAGAAGCTGAAAGTTGTAGTTGGAGCATAGTAACAACATAAATAAATCTAGAAGATGGTGGATGTTATCTCATCCTGGATCATGCCTCTGAATTTAGTTTACTGATTTTTATCCAGGAATGATTTGGAGCTTGTGTAAAGAAATGAAAACCAAGAACCACCATAAAACGCAAGTAAGTTTACAATCTCTTGAAATGTGTATTTATACAGACCATGAAATACAAATATTTTGTTCAAGAAAAACTGGTGTCTTTCAAATGCTGTTCTGAATAACAGGCCAAAAGTAAAGATTTTAGGAAGGAAGTAAACATTCTTACTTACTTCTGCTGTTACCTATTCCCCAAACTGAGAATGCAGGAACATGGAAGAAAACTCTGAATTTAGGATCATGATCAACAATAGAAAAATTGTATTGAAAGTTTAGGTGTATACATAGATATCATAATCCAACAGTTAAATAGACAAACTTTAACTAACAGTAACTCTGCCACAAGCCAGTAAAAAAGAGGCAGGAGCATCCCAGAAGAACCTCTTCTGCCCCACTCAAAGCTGTTAGAATTCTGTCTGTCATAGTTGTCGATTTTGTAAAAAGCCTTGTTATTAAATGTTTTATAGCATTATTGCTTTATGTAGTGTGCATGCGTGCGCCCGCGCGCCCGCGCGCCCGTGTGTGTGTGTGTGTGTGTGTGTGTAAGTGATGTGCATTTGCATGTGTATGTGGGAGTCCATGGGATCCAGAAGAGGGGGGCTGATTCCCTGGAGCTGGAGTTTTTGAGACTTGTCAGGTTTTGTAGTATCAGACATAAGTTTCTGAAAGTCAACGCTAGTCTTGTGCAAGAGCAGAGATTACGGTAAACTATGAGCAATCTTTCTAGTCCTCTCAAAGTTAGGTTTTAATGTGCGTAATATCAGTTGCATTTTAGATGAGCTTGCAAATGAAACTTTATTCTCCAACTTATCTTCCCCCCCCTTTTTTTTCAGAAGAGAGCAATTATTTATTTATTTTTACAATTTATTCATTTGTATATTTACTATATCAATGTATATCCGGAGTGTAGCCTCCTCCCTCAACTCCTCCCAGCCCCACCCTTGCTCCCTATTTCCGCCTAGCCCCTTTTCCTAGTCCATTGAAAGGGAGAGTTCTTAGCCTCTGCCTTCTGCCCATAGCTTATCAAGTCTCATCAGGACCGACTGGCTTCTCTTTCTCTCTGCCCTGACAAGGCTGCATCATCAGGGGAAAGTGATCAAAGAGCAGGCAAAGGAGTTCATGACAGAGGCAGACCCTGCTCTCTTTACTCAGGAACTCACATGGAGACTCAGCTGACAATTGGCTGCATTTGAGCAGGGGGTCTAGGTCCTCTCCATGCATGGCTCCTGGCTGCTGTATCAGTCTCTGCAGGAATCCCTGGGCCCAGAATTTTTAGTTTTGTTAGTCTCCTGTGTGGCTCCTGTCCTCTCTGTGTCCTTTTATCCCCACTCCCCTCTTCTTCAATAAGACTCCCTGTGCTCTGCCCAAAGTTTGGCTGTGAGTCTCCCTGTTGGGTGGAGCCTTTCAGAGGACCCTTACCAATCATTAACCAGGGGGCACCACAATGGGATCAAATGGATATGAAGTGTTTGAGGCTGTTATACCATGAACCAAATGTTTCTGATTGTTAACAGGGCCATTGGCATCATGACCCACATATGAAGAATACATCCTATTTTAATAGCACCCATAGAAATAATTCCATTATCTTTTTCCTACACCAATTTGGTTCAAAGTTTGATTTGCAGGAAAGGCCTAAAGGCCTAAATTTTACCAAGCCCTACTAAATAAATAAATAAATAAATAAATAATGAAACAGTGAAATGTAGAGTGATGCGTAATTTTAAAGACCAAGGAAAAGGGAAACTTGGTTAAAAATTATAACCTCTTAAATAGCTTTATATATGAACATACTGAAAAATTAATTCCATCAGTACAGGAATAATGATTATTTTTAACAATTAAGGTTTTTTTTTATTCTCTAGAATCATGTCCCACAGTTTAAAATGCTTAATGAGTTCTTGCTAGGAAGTGACTATTTCAGGAGAATATAATGCCCTCTAATCACTTCACTGGAGCTATTAGTGAACGAAGTTGTCAGGAAATGTTTTTATTATATTTTATATATTTTTATTATAAAATTAATTGAACTTCTCATTTAATGAAACAAGACATTTGTCAGTATATAAGCCACTAAGTCTCACTCTGTCTTCTTCTTCCTGTGTTGCCCCTAATCTACAGTATGTCCTATTAATTCATTAAAAATTTCCTCATCATTTTCCCTAATGAAAATGGTCTAAGAAAGTAAGGAACTTAACAGCCAAGGAAGCAACTGCCGAGTCTCTTTGCCTTCTGGAATACCATGTACTGCTCTGTGGAGGACAGGTTCTCAGAAGCATTCTGTAGGGTGTGTAAACACAAGATTATAGTTATACAATCTGAGGTAGCTGTAATGTACAGATAGATTAATCTCATGGAACTAGCTGGTACTTGCAGTCTAACTGAACAAAACGCTTATCAAGCACATCACTATATTAAAATTATCCTATTGAAACCACCTACATATTCAGGAAGGCAACCATCAGGCTGATTTTGTCATTTTGGAAAAGAGAATGCTTTGCTCTACATCACACTGGCATAACTTCCGGAGTAAGAATTAAACACAGAGACAGAGGCTCTGGTTTTCAGAAACATGTTTCTGTACAGAATTGAAGGCTGAGAATTAGTATTAGATACGATATGTGGGCTGACAGGCTGATATCAATTCTACAACACAATGACTTTTAATGTTACCAAAGTGTGAGTAGCAAATGCCATGCAGGCTCATGCCATGCTCTCTTTGCTTATTTCCGTGTGGAAGGCAGTGTGGACAGTCAGTTGATCCCAGAGTAAAGGATTTGGAAGAGTAGGGTCAGATAATCTGTAAGATTGTTGCAAAAGCAATGGCAAAACTCCACACTAATTTCTCCATGTCTGAATACAGTGTCTAGAAAGCTACTGAGATACATTTTATATATAGCAAAGTTTGAAAATCGCCAGTATATAGTTTTTAAAAACTTGTCCTACAATGTGTATAATGTGTACCATAGTCTGAAAGTTAATTATTAGATATGGAGAGCATTATTTCATTTCTCTGGTGCTCGGTTTCTTCATAAAAATGCAAGAACTTATACAATTTGTACCACAGATTTGCTTTGAGGGCTATGTGGTATTCAGTTAATGACAGCCTTGCGGTGAACTGAGAACAGGCTACCTGTAAAAAGCATTTTGATACCACATCTTAAATTCACTACAAAAAGCATTCACTAAATACACCCATCTTTTAATAATGAATTTTAATGTTTTATTGAATAGGAATAAACATCCTTTCTCAACCCGCTTTAACATTTAGAGATATATAGAACAGAAAAGGTAAGGAGATGAAGCACTCACATAAACACAGCACAGAAAATTACATGCTGTGTGGAGATGATTTTGTGCAGAATTCCAAGTCGATGCCATTAGTGCTACAAGTCAGAAATCACAAATGAGGATTTAGCAAACACATGATTTAAGAAACAAATCAGAGTGAAAAAATATCTCCATGAATTTAAATCTTTAAGTGCAGATTCAATTCAATGAACAATTCCAGAAGAAAACATGAGGCACTCTTGATCATTTTTAGACGCAGGAAGAAAGAGAGCAAGGATAGTTACTTGATTAAAATTATCAATGGAGACAATTAATACAGTGCACACCAGGAATTTAAGCACATGGATGTAACGTTCACTGCTGTGTGCTGGTTATATCCAGTATTGATTTTAACGAGGTCCTTCCTGCATCGCTGCACCTGGGAGTGAGCAGTCACCCCCTGTGAGAAGGCAAATGGTGGCAGGGGATGAAGAAATGAGACTTAAAAGACCCCAGATGGGATGTACATACCTAAGCCATAGCCACACACATTGAGCCACGTTTTAGTGTTTTAATATTTATAGCATGGAGTTAAGGCATCAGCTGAAAAATACTTTTGGTTTTCTTAGCCCATACACACCAGTTAAACACACATCGTTAAATGGTAACTGTGTTTGTTGAGGCATGCCGTATAAAGAGATGGAGAGGGAGACTTAACAGACACACATTTTTTATTTCTTTTTATCAGTTTAAAAGGAAATACTAGAAGACTAAATTGGCAATCCAATTTTTACCAGCATACAGAAGTGACTTTCCATATGCTTTCCAAGACTATTCTCATAATAGGATAGTCAGTTGGATTTTGCTATTTTTCCACTTCACTTTTAAAAAACAGTTTTATGTTTATGAGTGTGTGTACATGGTGTGTGTGTGTGTGTGTGTGTGTGTGTGTGTGTGTGGTCACACACACCACAGTGCATGTGTAGAGTTTAGAGGACTTCATGTGGAGTCAATTCTCTTTTCATCTTCATCTGGGGTCCAAGGTTCAATCTCAGGCTTCCAGTCTTGAATAGAAAATACCTTTATCTGCTGAGCCATATCACCAACTTCCACACTGTCACATTTCCTGGTTAAGGACAAAATGTGATAATTTGAGTAATGGGATACGAACTGAAATTGCTAATAATGGTAACCATCCTCAGACCTTGTTCCAAGGTAACATCCTTGGTTCCCATTTCATTATGTTTCCATCAGGATGTATGTCCTAATCTGTGAAATGGAAGGACTCCTGGAGCCAGGGCAAGCAATATACGTGACACTGTAATCACATTATCAAATTGCACTACTTGAATCACTATTACTCAAAGAGGCAACCTTAAAATTATTTTTCTAGCCCCAAGCCTTACAAATGTATCTGAGAAGCCTCAAAAATTTGAAAACAAGCTAATCTTTTTTATGATGAGGAAGGATTAGAAACTCTCCATCAACATGGAGAAAGCATGCATGTGTGACCTCACAAGGGGTCAAGAGATAACTGAGGTAGTGTGTCAGCAGATCTGCAGTGGGGAAGACCATTCGGCTACAGGAATCTCAAGCAATTGGATGAGTGAAACCTCACAGTATGAACATCTTATTAAACTGAAATAAAACTATGAACATCTGCCTTAATGTATGCCCTTCAAGACTATATTCTAGTTTCCTTGTACCTTTCATTTTAAGTCCCTATATCCTGGCCAAAATCTACCATTGGGATTATGGAACAAATAAGTTGTCAGTCATTTTCCCTTGAAGTGGTTTGTACACTTGATGAGTTTACTTATTTATTTTGATTAATTTTTAATTTTTTTATTTATTACTATTATTTATTACAATTCACTTTATATCCTGGTGGTAGCCCCCTCCATCATCTCCTTCTGGCTCCACCCTACCTCCCTCTTCTCCGTCTATGACCCTCCCCTAGACCACTGATGGGGAGGTCCTCCTCCCCTACTATCTGATCCTAACCTATCAGATCTCATCAAGACTGTCTGGATTCTTTTACTCAGTGGCCTAGTTAGGTCACCTGGCCTAGGGGGGGGATGATCAAAGAGTCAGCCACTGAGTCCATGTCAGAGACAGCCCTTGCTCCCCTTTTAAGGAACCCACTTGGAGACTGAGTAGCACTTGGACTACATCTGAGCAGGGTTTATAGGTCCTCTCCATGCATGGTATTTAGTTGAATCATCAGTCTCTGCAGGACTTCCTGAGCCCAAATTTTTTGTCTCTGTTAGTCTCCTTGTGGGGTTCCTGTCACCTCCATGTCCTTTTATCCTTCCCTTCTGTCACAAGACTCCCTGTGCTCTGTCCAAAGTTTGGCTATGAGTCTCTGCATCTGCTTCAATACCCTGATGGGTAGAGTCATTCAGAGGTCTTCAGTGGAAGGCTCCTGTCCTGTTCCCTGTCTTCTCCTACTTTTCATGTCTATCCTATTTGCCCTTCTGAATGAGGATTAAGCCTTTTCCCTAGGGTCCTCCTTGTTGTTTAGCTTCTTTAGGACTATAGATTTTAGTGTGTTTATCCTACCTTATATGGCTATTATCCACTTATGAGTATGTACCCTGTGTGTCTTTCTGCTTCTTGGTCACTTCACTCAGGATGATTTCTAGTTCCATGCATTTGTCTGCAAATTTCATGATTTCCTTGTTTTTAATTGCTGAGTAGTGTTCCAAAGCAAATGGTCCTGGTCTAACTCGATGTCTACATGTAGAAAAATGCATATTGATTCATATTCCTCACCCTGCACAAAGTAAAGTCCAAGTGGATCAACGATCTCAACATAAAACCATACACACTAAATCTCTTAGAAGAATAGTGGGGAAGAGCCTTGACTTTATTGGCACCGGAGATAATTTCCTGAACAGAACACCAACAGCACAGGCTCTAAGATCAACAATCAATAAATGGGACTTCATGAAACTGAAAAGCAAAAGTTTCTATAAAGCAAAGGACACTGTCAACAGAACAAAACAACAAAAACTGGGAAAAGGTCTTCACCAACCCTACATCTGATAGAGAGCTAATATTCAGAATATATATCAAACACAAGAAATTAAACCCAACACACCAAATAACCCAATTGAAATATAGGTTATTTGAGATAAACAGATATTTCTCAGCAGAGGAATATTGAATAGTAGATAAATACTTAAAGAAATGCTCAACATCTTTAGTCATCTGGAAACACAAATCAAAACAACCCTGAGATTTTACCTTACACCCATCAGAATGGTTAGAATCAAACACCCAAGGGACAGCACATACTGGAGAGGATGTGGAGAAAGAGGAGCACTCCTCTGTTGCTGGTGGGAATGCAAACTTGTACAACCACTTTGGAAACCAATCTGGTGCTTTCTCAGGAAATTACTAATAGTGCTACCTCAAGACCCAGCCCTGCCACTCCTGGGCATATATATGAAAGATGCTCAACCATACATCGAGGACATTTGCTCAACCATGTTCATAGCAGCTTTATTCATAATAGCCAGAATCTGGAAACAAACTTGATATCCCTCAACCAAAGAATGGATACAGAAATTGTGGTACATTTACACAATGGAATAGCACCCAGCAATTTCGTTTACTTTTTTAAA
Source organism: Psammomys obesus (assembly GCF_907164565.1). Lineage (NCBI taxonomy): Eukaryota > Metazoa > Chordata > Mammalia > Rodentia > Muridae > Psammomys > Psammomys obesus. Next base: position 10,617,466 of record NW_026590699.1, read on the forward strand.
ACAGGCTCTCACTAGGTAGCTTGTTTTTGACTGGAATTTATTTTACAGGTCAAGTTGACCTCAGAGCAGTGGATATCTTTTTGCTTCTGTGTCCTGAATGCTGGGATTAGAGATATGATCCATCATGCCCTGCTTGATGGGAGTTTATTATCGGTTTATAGCATGTGCTCTAGGTTGAGAAATAGCTATATGTTATCTCAGTCACCGTAATGTCGGGAGGTCTGCATTCTTCTTCTTCATTGACTGACAATTCGCATAGTCTCCATATTTTTATATTTTTCAGAGGTGAGGCCCCTGGGAAGTACTTAAACTTAGATGATGTCAGGATGGTGAAAGTGACAGGAAAGAGACAGTCTCTCATCTGTACAAGATATGGCAAGCAGCAGACAAGAGGTGAATGCTCACAAACCTCCCTACCTGGGATACTTTGATTTGAACTTCCTAGCCTCAAAATCTCTGGGAAATAAATTCCTGTTGTGTAAAGCCCTGAGTCTGTGCTATTTTTGCAGTATCAGCATAAAGAGATTGAGCCATGGAGGTAAAATATAGAACTTACTAACGTTCTTTTGTTAGTAAGTTCACTGCCTATGTGGCTTCTGTGGAATTGTTAGAGAAGTTGGCATGTGTGGTTGAATACCTGGAGAGAGGTTCCTAAAGATAATGAGAAAAGGGGATAGAGACAAGGAGTAAGATAAATTAGAGCTTCACGTTGAAAGACGATGATTTGATCTATTTATATAAATGTACTTTGTTCAACTCCTTTCCTGTGGGATTATTGATCTCCAGAGATAGATCCCTTCAGAGGACAGGGTGTCTATTACTGTCCCATACATTCCAGGGCAACAAGATGGGGGAGTTCTCTCTGGCTTCATGGAGAAGGACCACAGCCATCACTGCCGCCCATTTTGCATTACAAGATTTATTTTATTTTATGTGTGTTAGGATCTGCTCTTGTGCATTTATGCGCGCCATGAATACGCAGTGCTGAAGAAAGCCGTAAGATATCCTGAAACTGGAGTTACAGGCAGCATGCAGGTGCTGGGACCTAAACCTGGGGCCGCTGGGAAAGCACAGAGTTCTCTTTACCACCGAAGCAACACTCCAGCCCCCACAACACCACCATTCCTCGTGGCTTTCTCTTTTTTGTTTTGTTTTGTTTTATTTTGTTTCGTATTTTGAGGTAGGGTTTCTCTGTGTAACCTTGGCTGTCCTGGGCTCACTGTGTAGACCAGGCTGGCCTCCAACTCATAGAGATCTGCCTCCTTCTGCCTCCCTGAGTGCTGGGATTACAGGCGTATGCCACCACTCCCAGCTTATTCCTTATGTTTATACGAAAACTTATGGCAGTAATCTTATCTGCTCCATAGTTACAAGTTAGATACTTTAACCTAAGAGTTTTAAACTCATATTTATATATCCAAACAGGAACAATTTTTTTTGTCATTAACTTTATTTGCACATGGTTTCAATTTTTATATCAATAGCCTTAAATTATTAAAGTGAATATTGCCAAAGAGTACATGAGTGTTGTTTGATACCAAAATTTGGATATTCTTTTTTCTAATGCCAAGGAAACCCAGAGCTTTTCTCTGATAAGTAGCCAATTAATTTTATTGATTGTAAGGAATCTAAAAGAAATTTAAAGAACTTTAATTGACTTTAAATTAGTAACTCGTTTGACATCTTAACATCTTTGTATATTTAGTTAAGGATGTATTTTGTGATGTCTGTATTTTCAAAGGATCACATAGAGCAAAAACTGGTTGTCACAAAGTTTGTACAGATGCTATAACCAGAGCAGTGTATATAGTCTTAGGGGAATTGCTGAAATACTTAGTAGAAATATGTTATTTAAACATAAGCTCAAGGCTTGCATGATGTATCCCAGCTGTGGCCTCCTTCCTCATTCCCTCCTAATTATCACCCTCCCTCCCTCATCTCCTCCCATGCCCCTCTCTAAGTCCACAGATAGTGGAGGTCCTCCACCCCTACCATGTGACCCTAGTTTATCAGGTCTCATCAGGACTGGCTGCATTGTCTTCCTCTGTGTCCTAGCAAGGCTGCTCCTCCCTTGGGGTGGGGAGGGATGTCAAAGAGCCAGCCACTGAGTTCATGTCAGAGACAGCCCCTGTTCCCCTTACTAGGAAACCAACTTGGAGACTGAGATGCCATGGGCTATGTCTGAGCAGAGGTTCTAGATTATATCTATTCATGATCCTTGTTGGAGAATCAGTCTCAGAAAAACCCCTGTACCCAGATATATTTGGTCCTTGTGGAGCTCCTCTCCTCTTCAGGTCTTACTAACTCCTCCTTATTTCATATGATTCTCTACACTCTGCCCAAGGTTTGGTTATGAGTCTCAGCATCTGCTTTGATACACTGCTAGGTAGAATCTTTCAGAGGCTCCTGAAAGATGATAGGCTCCTGTCCTGTTTCTTCTTTTCTCCTACTTTTGATATCCATCCCATTTGTCTTTCTAAGTGAGGATTGATCATCTTATCGCAGGTCTTCCTTCTTGTTTAGGTTCTTTAGTTGTACAGATTTTAGTATGTTTATCCTATCCTATAGGTCTAGTACTCACTTATAAGTGAGTATATACTGTGTGTCTTTCTTTCTGCTTCTGGGATACCTCACTCAGGATGATCTTTTCTAGATCTCACCATATGCCTGCAAATTTCATGATCTCCTTGTTTTTAATTGCTGAGTAGTATTCCATTGTATAAATGTACCACAGTTTCTGTATCCATTCATCTCTTGAGGGACATCTGGGTTGTTTCCAGGTTCTGGCTATTATGAATAAAGCTGCTATGAACACAGTTGAACAAATATTCTTGTTGTGTACTTGAGCATCTTTTGGATATATGCTTAGGAGTGGTATAGCTTGATTTTGAAGAAGTGCTATTCCTAATTGTCTGAGAAAGCGCCAGATTGATTTCCAAAGTGTTTGTACAAGTTTACATTCCCACCAGCAATGGAGGAGAGTTCCCCTTTCTCCACATCCTCTCCAGCATGCATTGTCATTTGAGTTTTTGTTCTTAGCCATTCTGATGGGTGTAAGATGAAATATCAGGGTCGTTTTGATTTCCATCTCCCTGATGGCTAAGGACGTTGAGCATTTCTTTAAGTGTTTCTCTGCCATTCTATATTCTTCTACAGGGAATTCTCTGTTTAGTTCCGTACCCCTTTTTTAATTGGATTGCTTTATTTGTTGCTTTTTAACTTCTTTAGATCTTTATATATTCTGGATACTAGCTCTCTGTCAGATATAGTATTGATCAAGATCCTTTCCCAGTCGCTTTGTTTTGATGACAGTGTCCTTTGCTTTACAGAAACTTTTCAGTTTCATGAGGTCCCATTAATTGATTGTTGCTCTTAGAGCCTGTGCTGTTGCTGTTCTGTTCAGGAAGTTGTCTTCTGTACCAATGAGTTCTAGGGTCTTCCCCACTTTTCCTTCTAACTGATTTAGCGTGTCTGGTTTTATGTTGAGGTCTTTACAGATCACCTTTTTCAAGGTCCCAATTATTTCACTAGTGTCAGAGTTCCCACAGATTGTCCTAAGACTGTAATACTCCACTGCTTTTATTCTGTTATTTCTCATTTGGTTGAGAGATATTTGTCTTTGGCGATTTGATACACATTATGTCAGTGGAGTGTCTCATGTCTCATGTCTCATGTCTCTACACCTCTAGGCCGTCTCACTCTCGTTGCTTCTCTCTGCTCCCGTACATAGACCATATCTGGTTTCCCTGTTAAATGTTTGTTTAGTGTCAGCAGCGTGTCGAGACACAGACCCAAAGAAATCTTCACCACAGTTCAGTTCTGATGCTTGATACAGCTGTTTCCTGCCATCTTAACTCTTCTTTCTCCAGAACTTCCATTTCCTGCACTTCTTCATCCACTTTTGTGATATGACTTGAAGCCTTGTTAACACCTAGATCTTCTACAATTTGCTGCCTGAAAATCTTTACATGGCATCATTTCTCTGTCAAGTTTTTTTTTAACAGCCCAGGGGCTTCTATTTAACATAAAATTTATTTTTACATTGTTCTGTTCAGATAGTTGCACAAGTTGGACACATTTCTCAAGATTTCAGAATATCTTCCATCATGGTATTGTTTGTTTGCTCATTTCCTGTGTGTAAATGTATTGACCATAATATCACACACCTTCAGTATTCCTAGATCAAGCTGTAAAACAGAAATGAATAACAGAAAATAACTAACTGCAAGTCATGCCAAGTATCTCAACAGACACTAGACATGCAGATAAGCTGGCCTCTTCTTATGTCATCTTTAACATTAATAAAACCCAAGATATTCAGCAGTATTTCATTGTCATTTCCTCTAGACTTTTTTTTTTGCTCTGATATTCTTTCATACATATAACTTTTAACCCTATTCAATAGTTCTTAATTCCTAGAAAGAATATATTTCTCTAGAATTTCTGCTCAAAATTCCCCTCCTTACTCTTTTAACAGCCAGGTAATATTTCCTCTCCCTTGGATGCTCAGTTAACATCATTGTCACAGATTAAGATAGAGTGGCTTCTTTTAGAAGCCAGCGGTTTCCAATCGAGGCTTAAGTTTGAAAGCATGTGCTCTTTATGCAAGAATTTCCAAGTTTCCGTTTAGAAAGTTTAGAAATTTGGAGCATAGCAAACATTCAGCAAATGTTGAGTACTGTGTGGACAGAATAATTATCAGAGACTGAACATTCCCTGCACATTAGATACTAATCTCCTTGAATGTATGCATGTGCCCAGGGTGAGTACAAATTCAAGATGGCTGACTGAGCAAACACATCAAGCATATACAAATAAATACATGAATTATCATGAATTATCGAGCTACAGAACAAAAAAAATGGGTACCAATCTGAAAACTGCCTGGAGACAACTTTGCATGGGTATAGAAAAAGAACAAACATTATTGGTTGACAGAGGACAGGTGCGGTTTGTCAGCCTGCTCCAGATGTAGACCGGCATAACCTCATTTTCTTCATTCACAACTAGTAAGTAAATATTACTAATATTGTTAGCCTTCTGTTTGTAGGGACACAGGAGAATTAAAGGTCTCTTTGCCGTAGCCCCAGACATAATTCTGCTGGACATGCAGTCATGTACTATGAGCAGGGGAAGAATCAATTGTACTGCGCTTAATGAAGTCCTGGCTCTCTGCCTTTTATATCCTCTAATTGCACGTGGCATAACATATTTACTCAAGCCAGAGGACAAAATAGTCTAAGGACAGAAGTCAGCTAAATGTATGGTCAGATAATTGTACTGAAATTATCGAGTCAGCGTTTGGATCCAAAGCTATTTCAGAGCATTGGACCTCATCACAAAGAATCCAGGCTTGTAAGCATCCTATCCATTAAAATGACTGCTTCCAGCGGTAGAAGTGCAGATGGTATGCAATAGTTTTGACAGTTCTGAGATCTTAAACAATGTTTTGTTATTTAAAATAATTTCTATTTTAATATCTCTTGCTTAAGCTACGTATCTGGCTTCACCGGATAAATATAGGCAGCATTTTTGTCAATGCATTTATATAGTGGGAATGAAAAATTCTTGTTGGCCTTCCAATTATGTGTGTTCCTGACTGCTGTTATACTAGAGTACATCTCATAATGCATGTTAGATTAAAACCCCTACATATCTTTAAGGGGAACACTCACAAAGACATATTTTCTCCAATCCAACCCTTCCCCTAAGGGTTCTAGTTCTTTACTCCAGTACCACAGATACATTATCAAGTGGCATTTCAGGTCCAAAATGTATGTACAAGTAGTCATTTTTTTTTAAAAAAAAATCCATTTAAAAAGTTTGCTTTGTGTGTGAGGTCAGAGGACAGTTTTGAGTTTATTCTCCTTGAGATATGTCATGTAGGCGTGGCAGAAAACACTTTCTTCCGCTGAACCATCTCACCAACCTGCAGTTACTGTTTTCTTGAGACAGAGGGATTAGCAGAACAACATGCTCTGCCTGTCAGCAGCACAACACGTGTTTACTGTATTTGGGGGGAGAGGAATGGAAGCTGCTGTTTCTTCAGTGTTCTGTAGAGATGAGGCAATCTTTTATACTGCATGTTCTGGGTACCAGCTTTCATTGCAATGTAGGTTTTCTGAGGTCTTAGGACTAGATGTGGGTTCTGCAGTGAAGAGCACACGTTATGCCCAGTGGACTGTAGTGAGAGCACCAGCATCCGCTGTGGTGGCTCACAGCTCCCTATTGCTTTAGCTCCAGGAGTTTTGATGCATCTTCCGCATCTGCAAGACTGCACACTTTGCACATACTCACACATAAACACACACATCTGAATAAAACTTTAAAACGTTTATTTTTCTATTAATTATAGTTTGTTCACTTTGTGTCCCAGCTGTAGCCCCCTCTTTCCTCCCCTCCCAATCCCTAGCTCCCTACTTCATCTCCTCCCATGCCCCTCCCCAGTTCACTGATAGGGAGGTCCTCCTCCCCTTCCCTCGGACCCTAGCTTATCTGGTCTCATCCAAACTGGCTGCGATGTCCTCCTCTGTGGCCTTTTAAGAAGGGAATAGAGATGGCATAATCTTGTTGCACGGATACTAACACTCTCACGTTTCGCATATCAAGCTCAAGTGGGCCTTACTGGAAAGAGATGTTCTAGCAGTTCTAGCTTCTGGACTCAGAAATATCATGCTTACCTAAAACCTTGTGGATAATAATTTCTGATGAAAAGCCAAGAGCTTTTCTTTTTTCACCGAATTTCTTTCTACAATAAAAATAGGAGACAGGAGCTTTAGATTTGCAAGAAAAAGGTAAGTCTCGCCTTAAAATACTTTTTTTGCAGAAATAGTTTTCAGAGAACATTGTTTATGAAAACAAGGGGAAAATGAAAACAAGAGAAGGTGCAAATGCATCAGTGCTTATGAATTGCTGTCTGAAATCCAGCAGAAGACATTGTCTTGCTTAGCTGATTTAAAAATTATTTGTTTCTTATTATAACAGTGGCGAGAGATGGCAATGAGTAAGTCATGTAAAATGTAGTGAAGCACAGAGAGCAATCGTGTCATTTTTATTTGGATCAAAGCTTTAGTAATTTAGTAATGGTTTGGATAAAGAATGGCAATTCAATAATGCTTCTGCTCCTCTTCCAAATTTACTTTTACTCTGAATCCCAGTACAGATGGCAAGGTCCATGTTCTTTTGACCAGGCAGTTTACATAGCTTCTAAAATAACATTAAATCAAACTTGTGTTGGTAATGAGTATATATGGTCACACATTGAAAGAGAGAAACCGCAGAGTGTGGTGGTGCACACCTTCAATCCCAGCACTCAGGGAGGCAGAGGCAAGTGGATCGCTGTGAATTTGAAGCCAGCCTCGTCTACAGAGTCCAGGACAGCCAAGGCTACAAAGAGAAAACTCTACCTTGAAAAAATAAGAGAGAGAAACTACTCTCTCTCTCTCTTTCTCTCTCTCTCTCTCACACACACACATACACACACACACACACACACACACAAGAATTCAAGCTCTTATGAAAATAGTACACATAATTTAAACTTGTACAAGTTATATGTAGTGAATTAAGACCAAGAATTATCCCCATTTTTAAAACTGTGAAAGTTGGAGAAAGCATAAGTTTGTTTACTTGATTGCAAGTTATGATTTGGTTGTACATTGTTTTTTTCAGTGGTGTTGCATGATCCTATTCTTAGAAACACATGAACAAATACCTACTCATCACAAAGAAAGAACATAGGGACGATTAAAGTAGCATTACTGGTGGCTTCCAGGTTGGCAAGCCAATAAATTTTATTGGGCTTATTACAGCAGTATGGATGAGGGGTTACTCACAGGGGCAGACATGGCTCAAGGACAGCTGTAGCACAAGAAGCCCGCCTGAGCATGGCGGCATCTCTTGGGTGCTAGAAACCCAGAGGGCACATGCGGAAAGTTCCACAAGCTGGAGCATGTCCTTCCTAGGCAGTTCAGTTAGCTTCTGCTTTCTGCGGGAAGTTGTGTAGTTATTCATGTCTTCCAAGCAGCTCATTTATTTTGCACTTATTTCAGGTTGCTTGACTGGTCTGAGCCTCTTCATTGCGGTTTGACTTGTTAGGTCAGAGTGTCTCCCTTGGCACTGTTAATATAAGCCTGGGGACAGAGGGGTCTAGTGAATCTGTTCAGTTTCAGGGACATCCTGAAGAATTTGAGTTCATGATTTTTAGAGTCATTGTCTGATTTTTAAAACATTTGCCTGCAGGATGGACTGTTTCTCCTGCCTTTATAGTATCCTACTCTTGATAAGCTTTCCTTCCAGATGGAATGTTTCATTTCAGAGGAGATTACTGCACAGCTAATGGATATGGAAAACAGGAAGATCCTGGTAAAAAGGCAAAGACACAGCTTGACCCAGAAAAGCCTTTAGTGTGTTTTTAAAGTTAACCTAGTGGTTAGCTAAATTACAACCACCATTAAAGGATTCAGAAACAGAACAGTGACAAATTTAATATAAGATAATTAGCATCAATCAGCAGACAGGTGAACATTATTGAGGACTGTTCTGATACTCTGAGAAGGAAACACGTCTTGAAGTTCACAGCTTGACCCACAACATTAGGAAGCATCACAAAAGCCAAGCCAGGAACACTTTATTGTTAAAATTTCTTCAGGTAAGTCATTGCTATAAAAGACAGAGTAGGATGATCCACTTCAGTTTAAAAGAAACTGATGGGATATCACAACAAAGTACAATATGAGCTGGAATACATGCCATAAAAAGTGTTACTGGATCAATTTAGAAATTTGGGGTATTTGTAATATATTGGTATAATGTTCTTTTGGAATGTATACACCTTACCCTTGTTCATTCAAATGCTGATTTCTCTCCCTCACTCTCTGGTTTCAATCTGGACATTGCATTGTAATACTTATTCTAAGCATCACCTGTCTCAACTTAGTGTGAACATGTCAAAATAAAACAACCAGCCACAATGTTGAGTAATGGAGAGGAAGGAGTAGGAGGGAGAGAGGAGTAGAGAGAGGAGAAAAGCTGGGAGAGCAGAAACTGGAGGAGAGGTCTTGGAATGACGTGGAGAGATGGACTGGATCTAAGTTATCACTAAAAGCAAATATAATGGGTAAAATCTGAATGGTAGGAAACTAGGAGGGCTTGGAGGTTTAGGAAGGAGTAACTATTGCCTAGCATTGTGCTCTAGGTTGATTAAATAAATTCCAGACTTTGTGTGGTGATTTGGGTATACAGCTGGTTTAGGATTAACCACAGCTTTACAAAAAAGATAATTATTAAAAAATATTAAACACAAAATACAACAGTAATATATTTAACATGCAGTTGTCTATTCCTGGTTCATTTCCCAAAGTGGTAACTACTGCAGTGAAGATAAATAATTCTCGGGTGTTTAAGATATGCATACTGAAAAGTCGAGGGAGCGAGATGTCAGAGAGCAACTGTTCGCTCTCAGCGGGTGTGTGGGGTGCATTTTCACACAAAGAAATGTGGCAATGATGTATTCGTCAACACACCAGGGAGAAGGGCCTGACGTGAGTACATGTACTATTATTGTGATTTTTTTTCTGTGAGCTTATAATTACATTCATATATATATATTAGAAATACTACCCCTGAGAAGAATGGTGAATATTAGTTTAGGCTAACAATTTAGGGGCTTAGTGTTAAGAGCAACTAGAGCACCAAGATTTCCCATGTGAGACTCATTATCTCTGCCTTCAGTACAGACTTGGGAAGTGATAGATTTGTTTGTTTGTTTGTTTGTTTGTTTGTTTAGAAATCAGTGCATGGTCGAGTGCATGTGTGTGTGTGTGTGTGTGTGTGTGTGTGTGTGTGTGTGTACATGTGTTGGTTTGATGAGTATGTCTCTGTACATGTATATGGAAGGCAGAGAAAGATGCTCCATCACTGTCATCCTTATTCTTATTGTCTCACAGTTTTGTCAAGGCTGGCTTTCCAGCAGTCTCCTCCAGACATCACTCAAGGCTGATCTCAGGCCTCGGGATTGCAGAACAAGTGCTGTTACACATGAAGCCACCTCTGCAACTGCATATGGAGAGCTGTTGATGAACAAAATCTCAGCTACTTTGTGGTTTCCCTAACAATAAAATACGCACAATCAAATCACCCTCATGAGCAACGGCTTGACCGTTTCTTCTGAAAACTTAAGCTGAACACTCTTTGAGTCCACGGCTCCTAAAACTGAAGATGTTACAAAGATTTGCTACATACGTGAAATATATTTTGTCACACTAATTACTTGACTTAAGAAAATGCTGTTTTGTTTTGTTAGCAGTGAGGAGTATAAATATTTTCATTTCATCACATTCCCAGAGTTTAAAATGTTCTCCTCTATCAGACAGGTAGCAGTGATTCTGTGTGGTCAACTACCAAGCTACATCATAGGGAAGCTCTAGAACACATTATAGTATAGGGTCAAAGTTCATCTTTTTACCAAGGTAACACTTATAACAAGATAATTTGGGTCATAGTCATTACTGTGGTTGCCAGTCATTTTGAGCAAAATACAGTTGCATTTCACAAAGAAAGAATGATGACATTATGGAAATTCATAGTCACATTCTGGTCTGTCAACAATGGCATAGACACTTCAAATTTGAGAGTCTTTCAATTCATTTTACCATCAGTAAAAAACAAAAAAAAAACAAATAAACAAAAAACTGTAATGTCTTAAACAGGGACTTCTCCAGTACAATGGAGAGATTAAAAAAAAAAAAAAAAAGATGACTTCCTTGGGGAATTACTAAAGACATTAGACTTGACACTTGTTTTTTTTTTTTTTTTAAGAAATCCCATTTAAGTAATGCAATGAAATTCTCACCTTCATTTATTCCTTACGAAATACTTTGAGTTGCATGAATTTTTGCTCATTCATCTTTACAATCAATCAGCCTGTGTTTCTGAGTATAGCACCTAGTTGGCCTCCCTTTGACTGAGAAAGCTGAGAGTCTGACTACTTTGCAGACACTCAAAGAGGAATTTTTGCCACCAGAGAAATGTCAGTGTAACGCTAGGTTTTACAGCTTTATTACTCTTCTTTCTAAAAGTGTATCAATAATTTGTCAAAATATACTCTTGTCTGCATAAGTCACTTCATACCATTTACTTCTCAGTTTTTGGTTTTGCCCCTAGCATCAGCCAAAATTTCCATGCTGCCACACCTTGCCATACAAACACACACACACACACACACACATACACACACACACACACACACACACACACAAAGCTGGCAACGAGGGATTCCATAGAGGGTTTCAGTACAGAAAGAGGAATGTGGTGGATCTTAGAAAAACAAAACAATTGGCAGGCACTGCAGTTAGGAACAGCAAACTGGCATTAACGTTTCACTTGAAATATTTACAGATTTTCAACAGGATATTTTGACAATGTGGTGACACCCATGTACCTCCAGCTCCTGGGAATGCCAGCCTTTACTCTTCAGTCACCTTCTCGAATTTTTAGCCAAAGACAACTAGCTTGTCGTAGAGTTTGTCCCAAGATCTTTTAGGTGGCGTTCAATGGCAGATTTCTATAAAGCCCTGATACTTTTGCTCCTGTACAGAAAATGAAACAAAACAAAACAAAAATCTCTACAGCAGTGGTTGTCAGAGCTCTGCTTATAATCTAGATGTTTCATTACCAGCCCGTGATCAAATAATTCCCCAAAACTCCAACATAATCTAGTCTCTGTAAGAAAACTGCTGGTCAGAACTGTGAACAATTATTTCCCCAAGAAGCACATGCCTTAGGAAAAAATAAAAAATAAAATAAAATAAAGATTCACTACACTGATTAGAGGACACTCTGAAGTTAAAAATTTGTGAAAGTAAAGGTGAAAAATTGGATTTAGAAAAGTGAAAAGTTTAAGAAAATTTGAATAAACGCCTCAGCCAATTTGTAGGCTAATGAATGAATTAGATGATTCTCCATCTCTGTACAGGGTTGGAATAAAATACTGTTTGATGAAACTGTCAAGAAGTGACATGGTGAATGATACCGTGCAGTTTGGAGGATGAAAAGCAGCAAAATACCAGAGACATGAGTCTTGTGCCTCAGCTGTATACTGACAGGAAAACAGAAGGCATCTACGTCACAGCCCTTCTCCTTTACTGGTCAGAGTACAGACTTTCCAATCCTGCTCTCATTTCTTCTTTCCTTCTTACTTTCTGGGCTTCGGTATTATAGAAAGCTCCAACCATCTTTTCTCCACTCCGTGTGTAACCAGCTGTGGTTTTATTTTTGATGCTGCTCCATGGGGGGAAAAGTTGTTTTTTTTTTTTTTTCTTTGCTATAGGTGTTAATTGGTATCTTTGTATCTTGCTAATTACATTCTAGCAACACCTTTTCCCTCTTCCTCGTTTGCATTTAATGAGCTCCTTGTTGTATTAATTTATTAGATAATAAGATAAAACAAAAAAGTTCAGTTCCATTAGGCATGCTTTGGAACATATATTTTAGATATGCAAACACACATGTAAATGTACATGTTACACAATAAAAGATCAGCCCAGAAATAAATCTATCTCATCTTAGTCCACATGGACAGCTTAGATAGTGTAATCATTGATATAAACACAAAAAGCTAAGGTTGGGTGAAAAGCTTGGGCAATAACAGTTATTTGGAATAAGCGTATCAGAATCCCATATGGCCCAACATGATGCTCATATTGGGAACTTCTGCAATGTTTAAACACAACAAACAAATTATGAGTTCAGCATTGTGTTCTTTAGACTCTAATTATCATTTTTATTTGCATGTTCATTTTCTTCATCAAGTTCTTTTGAAGCCATTGGACCGGATCTAAGTTCTGTATAATTCTCTAACATGCTAGAATTTATTTGACAAAAGCTATGGAAAGATCATCAGTGTCCAGAGAGACTTGTGATAGTTTAATAGAATAAAGCCCTCTTTTCCTCAGCAGGTAAAAAATTCTGGAAATCACTTTGAGTGAAAACTTCCAGATGCTACTGAATACCCTTTACCATTCCACTTCAAGCTAGTACTAGTCTCCAGTTTTCTATGTTGTTGTTTGTTATCATTAGGGGACCAGCCACACTCTCATACGTTTAACTCTATTCAACAGTGGGGTCCATCGATCCAGCATATTCTAGCCAGCTTTTGGAAATACAAACATCCACAGTGAAAACTGCTCATGCTTTGAGATAAGTACCAATTCTTGACTTGAAGTATATGTTTTCACAATTCAGAATCCCAAGCCATAAGTATTTTTTTTTTGCTAAATCAGCGGACACATTACCAATCAGTGCTAACACCACATGCTGCAAATAACAGGAAAGAAATTTAATGCTGAAAGTCCTAGTAGTGCAAATTGCTTCTCTTCTTTGATAAATATGACGGCAAAAATGACTCCATTTCCTACTGTAGGTTTCATGAGCTTCTCAATTGGGATTTACACATTTTAATAATACTTTATAAAGTGCAATAAGCACTGTCCCCGGAGATGGTGGTATCAATGCTCTCTGCAGAAAGGATATGGCTCTCAGCAGACCGTCCACATCAATGCCTTAGGATAGAAGCAGGCAGCAGTTGTCAGCTCAGAAGTTCTATCAGGGAATCTCTACTTGACCCTTTTTATGAGGTGCAATAGAGCAAATGCTCTCCTCTTGTCCTTCGTAGCCTCAAATCAGACAGGAGAGTTCTTCTCCCATGCATCTGAGGAGAGGCAGAGGCAGGTAATCGACATAGCAATTTAAAACTGCACAGCTCATGGGTTTGCTTTCCCCTGCATGCTAATTTTAATCCCTTATGATAGTTAAAAGCAAGTGTAAAGTTGAAGACAATATCCAGAGAGGTGATTGAAGAGACAGAGACAGCAGAGCTTTGGAAAGATTGTTTGCAGAAAATCGTTTTCCCATGTGTGGACTTGGCCTTTGAAGCAAAGAATTACAGCAGGAAATTAGTGATAAGCTGGCACAGCCTCATAAACAAGTACAGAATTGTGTCAGCACACCAAAATATTTCACTAGACTGCCATTCCCCTAGGAGATTCACAGGTGGTATAATACATTGGATCAGGTATCCATTCACGTGTCTAAGTTATACGGCTATTTTGGCTCAGCTGACCATTAGTTATTGGTATGCTGGGGCATAAATACAGATACTAGTTGAATATTTATGTACAGTTCCAGAATCTACCTTCATTAATTTGTCTACATTTGAGAAATAGAGCCAGACTGGGGGGTGGAAAATATTGCTTTGGGAGCCCTTAATGTAATGTATTAAATATGAATTGTGCTTCTTGTGGGAGGGGTCTTGGAACTCTTGCTAGGTGTTGGGTCCCTGCTGACCCTTTATCATTTTCTCCTTTTCCACAACTGAATAAGAAATTGGAAAGCTACCTTTAGAAGCTAGCAAATGGTAACACTCCCAGACTCATCTTAAGAAATTTGCTAAGATTTTTTTCCAGATGTAAGATATTTTATCACCATAGTTGTGGAGAATCTGTCCTCAGAGCCCCGCTCAACATGATCCTGACCTCTGTAGCCCAGAGAGTTTAGTTATATGGTAACTCCTTTGTTTTACATCTCTCAATGTCATTAACCAGGAACTGAATTTATGCTCTCTCTATAGCCCTTCTTATTGTTCTTTTACCAGAGAAGATATTCAAAGAGAAACACCCACATAATGTGATGCTTAATAGAATGTCTATACTCATTATTTTCTAGATTCTAGACATGAAATGTCTGCATGGAAATGGCCTAAATGTCAAATGTTCAACTGTATAAGAGAAAACTACCTTCTCAAACTTCATCTTTTATTGTAAACTGAAACCAAAATGTGCAGAAACTATGCTCCACTGCATACTGAGGGAGCAGCATAAGTGATCAGTATCAGTATGAAGCTGAAGGGCTTCGGAAGTGTTCCTTCGCGTTAGAGAGGAGATCTTCCTAATCTTTTCTATATCTTTTCTGAAATCTATAATGCTAAAGTAAATTTTTGTTACTGGGTTTAGGGAAAATTTCTAAACTTCCCAACTTTTCCTGACCAGAAGTTTTAAGTGAGATTATGTATGATTCAGCCTTTACTCTCTTAGTTTTGTCTAGAAAAGAAATTAAAATTCTACCTGATTTACATTTTAGGATTAAGAACGGAGTGTCTTGGAGCATGACTCAGCATAAAGCGGCTATTGGTTTGCCATACCAGGCCCTGAGGTCTGAATGAAGGCAGACAGGGAGGGAGGAGGATGGGGTAGAGAGAAGGGAAGGTAAGAAAGGAGATTCTTTGTTCAAATACCTTATTAAATAATAAAATTTAATTAATAAAATAAGACACCTGACCAAAATGTCAGCAATGGTCACTTCTCCCAGTGTGTCACCGTGTGTGTCCCAAGATCACATGAGAGTTATGCCAAAGTACATTTGGGTTTAATCTTCTTTGACCTTTGTAGGTATGTCAAAACCCATGTATTTTCTTAGAGAAAATATATTTCTTAGAGAAAGCATAAATTCAGTAACTGGTTAATGCCATTGAGTGATGTAAAACAAAGGAATTTCAATATAACTAATCTCTATGGGCTACAGAGGTCAGGATCATGTTGAGTGGGGCTCTGAAGACAGATTCTCCACAACTATGGTGATAAAATATCTTACATTATTACCATTATTTTGTGTGTGTGTGTGTGTGTGTGTTTGCGTGCGTGTGCGTGTGTGTGTGTGTGTGTGTGTGTAGGTTTCCACAGAGTTCAGAATAGGGCTTTGGAACACAAGGAGCTTGAGTCATAGACAGTTGTGAGGTGCTCCAATGTGGATGCTGAGATTACCACTCAGGTCTATTGAGAAAGTGAAAAAAAATCTATTTAAAAATACATGTCTTCAATTGGATGGAATTCTACACCTTTTCTCCCTCCAGTCCTTTCTAGTTGTCCTGCTTTAGGCCTTCCTGATGCCCCCACTCTCATGCTGACAGCCTCTTCTCCTTTGATTTTTATTATCACACACATATTGCACAGTTTATATTAATAGCTGAGTCATCTGTCCAGTTACAAAGTAAAATTTTTTGAAATATTTTTTTTTTAACTTTCGCAAAGTTAATATGTTTTGCTTTGGATAAATTCAGTTATATTCATTTGTCCACTAGCTCCGTGGAGGCGGTGTGGTGGGGAACTTTCGCCGGTCATAACCCTGTGTTTGAGATGTGTTCACAAGAGTTGCTAGGAGCTAAGCCTATTGGTATTTACCTGCAAACCTCTAGTTGAATACTTTATCTTCTTCCTTACAGGCTGTTGAGAATCCTTAGAAAGGAGCCAGAAAAAAGTCTCGGGGGGTAATGTGCTTGCTGTCAACACCACACAACCTTCATGTGGATCCTAAGAACCTACATGAAATCCGGACATAATAGCTCATCACGTTGGCATGTTCTTACCAGAAGATAGGATGAGACACAGGGAACAGGCTGAATCCTGCAGGCAAGCTAGCCTGTCATAAGGCAGTCAACAAGAGGGACTTTGTCTCAACACAAGCAGAAGGCAAGGGTCAAGCAACAGTCAAGAGTGTCTTTCATATAGCATGGTATGTGGGTGTTACCAAGTCTCTCTCTCTCACACACGATCCTAGAAAACTTTACATTATTTATTATATGTCTATATTCCATACTAATGTTACTGGTGGTGATGGCCTTTGGTGTCAAATGTGTATAACTAACAGAGATTCTTCTACGTTTTATCCAATACTCATTACAAGGGATATTACTCATA
The DNA here is from genome assembly GCF_907164565.1 of Psammomys obesus. Taxonomy (NCBI): domain Eukaryota; kingdom Metazoa; phylum Chordata; class Mammalia; order Rodentia; family Muridae; genus Psammomys; species Psammomys obesus. The sequence goes on from NW_026590699.1 coordinate 10,634,214, forward strand.
TGTACTACAATATAATTGATATAATACTATATTGATAAAATGAAGAACTAGGTTTTAGGTTATTAGGCTAGACTGAAGAATAGTAGAGAAGTTGTTTGGAAATATTTTTAGAATATATATAGTGAATTTATGAACCAACCCTCAATGTGTTCTTGAGAAAAAGAAACATAGACTTCGTTCAAAGGAAACCTAGGCTCGACCGAAATCACAGGCTTGGATGCAATGTGATATGTCAGTGTTGCCGGTGAAGTGATCTTTTTCTTCTAGCCTTTGGGCATTGACACTCAGCTTCCCAAGAGGAAACATAATGATGTGTTAGACTTTTGAATATATGAGATGCCGGAGTTTGCAGTGTGGCTGCTGCTTCCTGAAGGTATCACATGAGGACGAAGTGTTCCTTTGTGGGCTCCATGTTGATAGCAGTTGTGCTGCGGGTTGTGTATCTACTTGATGCAGTTTGGAACACGCCGCCACTGGCCAGCTGGCTGTGTTTAGGGACAATTTCTTGATTGAGGATTGATGTGAACGGCTCATCTCACTGTGGGTAGTGGTACCTCTTGCTGGTAGTCTTGAGGTATGTAAGAAGGCAAGCTGAGCAAGCTGCAAGGAGCAAGCCAGAATGTTACTCCAAGGCTTCTGTTTCACCTCCTGCTTCTGAGTTTCCAGACTGAGTTCCTGTTCTGACTTTCCTCAGTGATGGAGTATGACCTCAGCAGTGTAAGCTGAAATAAACCCTTTCTTCCACAAGTTGGTTTTGGCCACGTTGTTTTTTTCACAATAGAAACCTAAGCCATAAATTGCTACCAGCTTATGGGATGTTGCTGTAAAAGACCTGACTTATGTGATCTAGGGAAGGATTGTGGTGGTATTTGAACTTTGAACTAGAAAACTATTGAGTGCTCAGAGTATTATAGACCGTTTGAGTTTGGAAAATAAGGAATATTGAGAGCACTGTGGTGGAGGCATAGCTTGCTTCAGAGGAAAATTTGTGAGTCCCACAAAGACTACCAGAGCTATTTATGTGATGTTTTCAGTTAATTTGTGGATGTAATCAGCTGGAGGTGAAAAGTCTGTTGTGATTAAGAAGGAAACAGCAGCACTGACGTAACTACGATATTTGATGCTGGTTATCTTGAACCTGAGCAACCAGCTGTGATTAGGAAGATACCATCTTTGAGATGAAAACTTTGCTCAGGGTCAGAAGAGGCCAAGGATGCCCCTCACCTGGCTAGTCAAATTTGGTAAATGCCTCACAGTCTCCCAAGAAGGGATTATGGAGGCTTTTCAGAACTTGGTGGTGGGAGAGTCCACTGGTGACAGTGCAGCCTCAGGTATAATGAAAGCCTCAGGAAAGAAGGAGCCATAGAGGCTTGGTAAACTGTGGCAGGCAGGGTCCCTGAGAAGTGCACAGGATAGGTGATTAGTGAGAGTCCTGTCTCCTTCACAGTGGAAACCTCAGCACACTAGAGATGTCAGTACTTTGGGATGGCTGCCACAGTCAGCAGTGGCTTGTGGTGAAGCTTCCCTGAGCCTATCCTATGAGCTTTGTGTGTTGTGAGTGGCAGCTTCATAAGCCCTTAGGAGGATCACAGGTGGTTTCCAGAAGTTGGACACAAGTTATTTACTGTTGGAGATTTTTGTTTGTTTATTTGTTGTTTATTTTTTTAATTATGACTGTATCATGATTATTTCTTTTTCTTATTTGATAATAATATTTTTTCACAATTTAGTCATTATATGTCCTGTAGCCCCTTCCTCTACTCCTCCAGGCATACCCTCCCTCTCTCTTTCCCCCATCTCCTTCCCTTAGTTCACTGAAAAGGGGAGTTTTCCTACTCTGCCATCTGCCCATACCTTATCAAGGCTCACCAGGACTGCCTGGAGCCTCTTCCTCTGTGGCCTGGCAAGACCATATCAGCAGGGGCAAGTGATCAAAGAATAGGCAACCAAGTCCATGACAAAGGCAGCCCCTGCTTCTTTGTAGTAAAAAGGATATAACTTGGGTCTTACTTTATCTATCTGCTCCACTTATAAGAGACTTTAGAATTCTATAGATTATTTGATATTTTTAAAAAACTGTCAGAGACAACTCCTCTTCCCCTTACTAGGGGATCCACTTAGAAACTGAGCTGCCATAGGGTTCCTGGCTCTTTGATCACATCTCCTGGAGAGGGGGGCAGCCTTAACAGGCCACAGAGGAGGACAATGCAGCCAGTCCTGATGAGATCTGATAGGCTAGGGCCAGAGGGAAGGGGAGGAGGACTTCCCCTATCTGTGGACTAGGGGAGAGAAGGGGGAGGAGAAGAGGGAGAGAGGGCAGGATTGGAAGGGGACAAAGCAGGGGGCTACAGCTGGGATACAAAGTGAATAAATTGAAATAAAGAAAAAATGCTAAAAATAACTTATCTTTCAAATATTTTAGAAAGATTTTAGTATTTCAGAGATAAGATATTTTTAAAGAAACTTTGAGTGAGTATATACCATGTGTGTCTTTCTGTTTCTGGGACAGCTCACTCAGGATGATCCTTTCCAGGTCCCACCATTTACCTGCAAATTTCATGATTTCCTTATTTTTCATTGCAGGGTAATACTCCATTGTGTAGATGTACCACAATTTCTGCATCCATTCTTCAGTTGAGGGGCATCTGGGTTTTTTCCAGGTTCTGGCTATTACAAATAAAGCTGCTAGAAACATGGTTGAGCAAATGTCCTTTTTGTGTACTTGAGCCTCTTTTGGATATATGCCTAGGAGTGGTATGGCTGGATCTTGAGGAAGCGCTATTCTTAGTTGTCTGAGAAAGCGCCAGATGGATTTCCAGAATGGTTGTACAAGTTTACATTCCCACCAGCAGTGGAGGAGAGTTCCCCTTTCTCCATAACCTCTCCAGCATGTGTTGTCACTTGAGTTTTTCATCTTGGCCATTCTGATGGGTGTAAGGTGAAATCTCAGGGTTGTTTTGATTTGCATTTCCCGAATGGCTAATGACATTGACCATTTCTTTAAGTGTTCCTCTGCCATTCAATATTCCTCTACAGAGAGTTCTCTGTTTAGAATGTTCCCCATTATTTTAATTGGATTACTTGGTTTGCTGCTTTTCAGCTTCTTTAGTTCTTTATATATACTGGATATTAGCCCTCTGTCAGATAAAGGGTTGGTGAAGATTCTTTCCCAATCTGTAGGCAGTTGTTTTAATGATGGTGTCCTTTGCTTTACAGAAGCTTTTCAGTTTCATGAGGTCCCATTTATTGATTGTTGCTCTTAAGAGCCTGTGCTGTTGGTGTTCTGTTCAGAAAGTTGTCTCCTGTACCAATGAATCTAGGGTATTCCCCACTTTTTCTTCTAACCAATTTAGTGTGCCTGGTTTTATGAGGAGGTCTTTGATCTACTTGGACTTTAGTTTTGTGCAGGGTGATAAGTATGGATATATTTGCATTTTTCTACATGTAGACATCCAGATGGACCAGCACCATTTGTTGAAGATGCTATCTTTTTTCCATTTGGCATCTTTGCCAAAGATCAAGTGTCCATAAGTGTGTGGGTTTATTTCTGGGTCTTCTGTTCGATTCCATTTATCCATCATTCTGTTTCTATGTCAGTACCATGCAGTTTTTATAACTGTTGTTCTATAGTACAGCTTAAGATCAGGGATGGAGATACCTCCAGTTCACTCTCTCATATAGATATATAACATAGGATAAACTAGTAAAATCTGTACATCTAAAAAAACTAGGACCCTGAGTAAAGTGCTCAATCCCATCCCAAAAGGCAAAGAGGAAGGACATCAGAAGAAGAAGAAAACAGGAAACAACCTAGGAACCTGCCACAGAGGGCCTCTGAAAGGCTCTGCCCTGTAGACTATCAAAGCAGACGCTGAGACTTATGGCCAACTGTTGGGCAGAGTACATGGAATCTTATGTAAGAAGTGGGAAATAGTAAGAGCTAGAGAGGACAGGAACTCTACAAGGAGAGCAACAGAGCCAGAAAATTTGAACACAGAGGTCTTCCCAGAGACTCATAGTCCAACCAAGTACCACGCATGGAGATAACCTAGAATCCCTGCACAGATGTAGCCTATGGCAGTTTAGTGTCCAAGTGGGTTACATAGTGATGGGAAGAGGGACTGTCTCTGACATAATTTGATTGGCCTGCTCTTTGATCACCTCCCCCTGAGGGGGGGAGCAGCCTTACCAGGCCACAGAAGATGACAATACAGCCACTCCTGATGAGATCTGATAGATTAAGATCAGAAAGAAGGAGAGGAGGACCTCCTCTATCTGTGGACTTGGGGAGGGGCATGAGTGAAGAAGGGGGAGGGAGGGTGGGATCGGGAGGGGAGGAGGAAGGGGCTTATGGGGGATACAAAGTGAATGAAGTATAATTAATAAAAAAAAAACTTTGAAATTTGGAAGATACTTTGGATAATTTTAAAAAGATTGAACTTTTAAGAGGTTTGGATTTTTTAAATTTAATTTTATTTATATATTTATTTATTACAATTTATTTACGTTGTATCCCCACTGCAGCCCCCTCCCTCATCTCCTCTCATCCTTCCCACACCCTCCTTCATTTCCTCCTATTCCCTTTCCCTAGTCCCTTGATAGGGGAGGACCTCCTCTCCTTCTCTCTGACCCTAGCTTATCAGGTCTCATCAAGGCTGACTGCATCATCTTCCTCTTTGGTCTGGCAAGGCTGTACCCACCAGGAGAAGGTGATCAAAGAGCCAGGCACTGAGTTCATGTCAGAGATAGCCCCTATACCCCTTACTAGGGAACCCACTTGGAAACTGAGCAGTCAATAGGTTTCCTTTGAACAGGGGGTCTAGGTCCTCTCCATGCATGGTCCTTGGAATAGTACTCAGAAATCAAAAATAAGGAAATCATGAAATTTGCAGGCAAATGTTGGAAACTAGAAAAGATCATCCTGAGTGAGGTAACCCAGAAGTAGAAAGACACATATGATATATAATCACTTATAAGTGGATATTAACCATATAAACATACTAAAATCTATAGTCCTAAAGAAGCTAAACAACAAGGAAGACTCTAGGGAAGATGCTTAATCCTCATTCAGAAGGGCAAATAGGATAGACATAGGAAGTAGAAGACAAGGAACCGGACAGGAGCCTTCCAAAGAGGACTGTACCCACCAGGGTATCGAAGGACATACTGAGACTTTGGACAGATTACAGGGAACCTTATGGAAAAAGTCAGAGATAGAAAGACCTGGATGGGACAGGAAGTCCACAAGAACAACAGAGCCAAGATACCTGGGCCCAGGGGGCCTGCAGAGACTGATACTCCAAACAAAGGTTTGGATATTTAATGAGTGTTGGAATGGGAATGCTTTGTATTGTGATATTGATATTTATACGGCATCTTAGGGTCAAACAAGAAAGGAAATGTTCCAGTTACATAGTAACATGTTTGTGCATCAAGTTGTCAAGAAGTATATTTGGTTGACTAGTTCTATCTCAGTGCTACATAGGTTATAATGATTTGGAAAAAGAAAACTCCAATCCAGGAAACATTCCTATCAGAAAGGCCTATGGGAAAGCCTATGGGGAATTTTGTTGATTGATGTGAGAGGGTCCACCTCGCTGTGAGCAGTGCCACCACTGGGTTGGTGGTCTTGAGTGCAATAACAAAAAATTTTGGGTAAGCCTTGTGGAGCAAGTTAGAATGTAGCACTACTCTGGTTTCTGCTTCCCTTCCTGCTTCCTGGTTTCTACCTTCTTGACTTGACTCTTCTCCATGATGGATTATGACTAGAACTTATAAACTGAGATAAGCCCTGTTTCTCTAAATTGTTTTGGTAATGGTATATTATTACAACAGTAGGAACTTAACTAAGAGTATGGCACGCATGTGTGGGAGTTATGCTTGTAGGAGACAAGATGGCAGTGCTCACTAACCAAACAAGCATGTGAGCTGGGAGACACCACTGAAAGTGCTTTGTAAATAGTGAGGTGCTGAATAAAGGGCTCAGGAGTCAAGGACACTAGGTTCTCTCATGGAGAGCCTGGGTTTGCTTCTCAGTGCCAACATCATGGCCACAGTCACTTGTCTCTCCAGATCCATGGGAACTGTATCCTCTTCTGACCCATGTGGGGCCAAGCACACACATGGTTCCAAGGCAGTCACTGAGGCAGTCACTGATACCCACGGCATGTTCTTTGGCTGCAGCTAGTGTCCTGGTGACATGTCCTACTGCGTGATGACACTCAGTTACTTAGAAGACAGGAAGAACACCGCCAACCGCATCGCAGCATGATGAATAAAACAAAGCAAAACTGTTTTGTTGTGTACAGTATAACATAGGGCAGAGTACCATTAGAAGTCATGGCTCAGTCTCCCATAAAGCATTCAAGTCTGCTAGTTATTTGTATGAAATTATTAAATATCAAGGAGCACTTAAACAAGAGGGTATAATAGCTGTGCCCCCCAAAAGCTATTTCCTCTCAACACATATGAATTGTTTTGTGGAAGCATCCTATAATTGAAAAGAAAATTGCTTTTTTGACTGGGCAAATGTTTCTCAGGATAAAAATGAATGAAGAAACCACTGTTGCAAACCAGATGAAATGGGCAGAGAACGCGCTTCGAGCCAAAAGGGAGAAACATTTAGAATGGAGGGGTAACTTTCGTTCTGGCCACTCTTATTGGACCCTTTTGGCAAAGAACTAGTTATCACAAAGCCAAATGTTTAGAATTAATTGTGAGATAGGTAAGTGGCTTTTATTATTTTCTTTTATGCTTGTTTGACTCTGATTGATGCACTTACCTGCACTCATTTCAAGGCTATATTGACAATTTTTAATCAATAGTTTAGAGGACTCTTATTTTCTTAGATACAGTAAGTAGTCAAATATTTTTTTTGGTTTTTTTTTTTAGTAGTCAATATTTTTATTACAATTTGGTTGTTTAGGAGCGTACACATAGTTAGAATTAAAAATATATGATTCAATTATTTCAAGCTACTCTCTTATTTTATGTGTTCACCAAGTCTGAACTTACAGAAGACATTTTCTTGCATTATTCTTGTTCTCTGATTGGCTGACAAATGGATCACTCACCCATAACAGGGAACACTGTAACTATCGGACAGACCAGCATTAGTCATGAGTACCCTGAAGACACAGAGTTATGGTATATTTAAATAGATATTCATTGCTGAACAAAATTATGAAACATTTAAATAACTTTTGTAAAAATAACCCTCATTCTGTGGTGTGTATGTGTGTGTGTGTGTGTGTGTGTGTGTGTGTGTGTGTGTGTGTGTAGGTATATGTGTGTGTGTGTGTGTGGTGTGTGTGTAGTTATGTGTGTGTGTGTGTGTGTGTGCGTGCTGTGTATGCTGCAGAGAACTGAACTTTGCACTTAGTGAATATGTATTCCACCACTGAACTAAACTGCCAACCTGACTTGAGTCTTAAGAGTTCCCACAGTGAAAACTGGTGGATTTATATTGTATGGAATTATACACAATTGTAAATTTCTTCAACTATCCACTGGGATACTTTCTTAAGTTTTTGGTTACTTGCATTTTACTATTTTATTTCCAACTCATGAGATATCTTTAGATGTTAAATTACAGCATCTTATTACTTCTCAGGAAAACTGAACCTGTATTTATACAATGCAGATGCTCCAAAATCTGGTTGACAAACAGGACAAGGCCATAACAATTACATCAGTTATGAAATTAAATTTGAAGTTCAAGTTGCTGAAAAATTAGATGACTCATTTACCCAGCTTAGTTCATAACATTGTGAAGCTGCATTTTAGATGAAGAAATGACTTTTTAAGGAAATTTAGTGTGACCTTTCATTAAAATCAGGACTTTCCTCACTAACATCCCTGAATGGCTTGAAACAAAAATTCCTTGTGACAATCTTACTAAGTAGGAAGGGCTGGGAGGAGGGCTGGGAGGAGGGCTGGAGTAACTTTTCTAAGAAGCAATGGTATGTATGAGGGAAAAAAAGTGTGGATCATGACAGGAATAGAAATTTATATAAAACAAACATGCAAATTTTTATAGGAGAAATTTATGGAGCAACGATGGCTCATAAAATAAAGAGAACAGTAAATATATTTGCTTATTCATAATACACTATAAGCACCGAGTACCTCACTATTACAGAGAACAAATGAATCCAAGAATGGGCAATCTTAAAACAACAGGAAATCTCGGCCAGGAAATGTCTACTCACTACTTAGAAAGTGTCTATGAGTGAAAGTGCCAAAGAACTCATTTAGTTAAGCGACAAAAATGACTTATTTACTATCCACATAGCACTATTAGGTGATTACAATTAAACAACCTGTAACTTATACAGAAAAACAACGATTATCTAAAAACACATGGCCAGATTATATAGGAAATGTGGCTTTACTACAAGTAATTAAGAACATTTTCTAGGAAGGGTTTCTTTAATGGTTCCTAGAAGATGCAGATACATTTTGTATGCCTCGTTTTTACCAATTCAGTTTTCTTTTCCTTTACCTAAAAATGAAAGGAAAAAAAAACAAAAACAAAAAACAAAAGCATTAAGTTGGGATGATGCCTCTGTGCACCAGATAAAGATTATCCTTGTTTTATTCAAATGTTGATTTCTGTGCCAGAGGTGTATAGCTGACTACAGGCAGGTGGGCTTTGTCATTTTCATGAAGCATCTCCTGTTTCAGTGTTTTGTGAACAATGTTCTCCATCGCCTTCTGATTGGTTTAATAAAAATCTAAAACACAATAAACTGAGGCAGGATTAGGAGGTGGGACTTCTGGTTGGAGAGACTGCAGGTCTCAGGTGGTGACCAGAGCAGTTGCCAGACAGGCACAGATGAAGAAGCAGGTGCCGGGACAGGACTAGGAAGACAGGTAATGGGTCACACGGCTAGGATGCAGGCCAGGACAGGATTGGTGGGTTAAAAAAAGCTGAGATTCTGCCTAGCTCAATGGCAAACACTAATAATATAATAAGACTCCCTGTCATTATTTGGGAGCTGGGTCATAGAAAGTCCTTACAGATACAAAGTTATTATTCACTGAGTTTTCTCTTAGACCTTAATCTGAGAATATGTCCTAACTGAAAAGAGAAAAATCAGGTTTTCCTAAGTTATGCCACCACAGTACTGGGTAAACAATATGACCCTAACAAAGTGTTAGGTTTTCAGGATAAGGTGATCTCTTAAGGTGTAAAGGATTTTTCTTCTTTCCGGAATAAAGGAGAATGAAGAAGCCTGTGTTACATACTAACTGCCTGATTTCAAACATGGGCTAGTCAGGAGAACTTGAAATGACTCACAACATTCCTCCTTGATGTGCAGGTTTGAGCTAGAATTTGACATTGTCTATCAAGGAAAACCCTTAGCATATGAATGAATGATTTTTGAATATCTAGTATTTGAAGTGTGGAGACTTTGCATGATATGGTCTAAAAGGCAAAAATATACCATTTAAATAATAATAAAAAACCCTACATTAGTGAATATATAACTTTTAATTTTTAATGTATAAATATAATCTATTTGTGTCCCTGCTTAATTGAAAATGATAATTTGTCATATATTCCCCTCCACACAACATGAGACATAGTCATTTAAACACCAAAAATATCACTTTGGGATGACAAAATAAATTTGTCCCAGTTTCTTTGGATCATCAAGCAATACATACAGACAAAGCAGACGTTATGTTGACACAATTCGTCCTTCAAATGAAAACCTCGTTGCTCCCTATGCACACAGCTCGTGTCTAGCCATGCACGCGCTTTTTCTATGACGCTTTGCTGTAGAGTTGATTGTCCTGTCTGTCTATGATTGCTACCTCTACTTGGAAAACAAAGATTATTTTACCTCTTCAGTGATGCCCACTTAAGAGGGGAGGATCTTTTTTGCAAGAAATTTCTGATGGGATAACTCAAGCCAATCAATGCATATTTTAAAAAACTGTGGCTAATAAAAACAATGTTGGTTTGTTTATTGGATCGTTTCAGACCCAATAAATGAATATAGTTTTTTCAAAGTGCATAGAATTTTAAGAGAGAAAGAGCTGATTTGACTATCTTGAGCAAAATTTGCCAGTTTATTTTTTAAGCAAAACAAAGCACCCCCCCAAAAAAAAGAAAAGAAAAGAAAAGAAAAACAAAAAAGAAAAGAAAAATCTGAGAAACAAAACAAACTGAAAAATGGAAATAAACAGAAAAGGTGTAAGTCAAAACTGCTTAGCCTAGATATTTTTACTTTTTTGCTTTTTTTGTTTTTCAAAGAACCTGCTGTATGAGAAACGACTCAATAAACACATCTATATTGCACAAAATCCATTGGCAAAATTAGCTAATAGGCCAGCTATGTCTTCAGGGTTTTTCTACAAACTAACTGCCAAATGACAGGGCTTACTTTTGTTTCCCTACCTTCCATCATGGTTACTTACATCTTGAGAATCTAATAGGAGCTGGGAATGATGGGTTTTAATAACTTGTAGCATGTGGTTCCTGTAAAGCATTTAGTATCTGCAGTAACATTTGAAGGATGAATGAGAATCATCCATGCAGATAGACTTCAAAGAAGAATGGATATCAGTTCTAACATCATGATAAATACAATAGTGAGAACACCATAGTCTGAAAAACAAATAGCAGCACTAGTCTATAAATATTAGATCTTAGAGAGCCTTGTTTTACCAGACTAAAAGTTGGAGACATATTTCATCATGAATGGAGTACCATTGAATCACTTTATATGTTTTTATAGATGAATACCACACAAAGATATATTCTTAAGAGAGTTTGGGGAATTCCTAGGGAACAGCATGACCTCTTGTGGGGTAGTGAGGATGATGTCTCTGTGATTTAGGCTAGTAATGAAGTCCAAAATAAAGAAGAATAAGTGGTTCTCCCTTGATGTGAACTAGTGTTTGGCCTTCCACAAGAAGGGTTATCTGATGTTTGTCCTGTGAGACATTTGAACATTTGAATGGTGTGGTTTAACAGGTGTGTAATCTCTTTCTGTAGATCTCTGTGGAAAGCTATCATGAAATGTCTGCTCTAGGGTGACCAGAAAGCGCTACATCAAAAACAGTGTGAGAGATCATCCAGTATGTGTGAGAAGGAAGCAGAAAGAAGACATTTGTGTAAATCTTAGCGTTTAAGGATGAAATTAATGCTGTTGAGACAGTGTAAGAATCAGAGAATAAACAGTAAGGTATAGTGTAATGCCTTTGAAGAGAACAGTTGTAGAATGTAGTGACCAGACACAGCTATACATAGTAGTAGACTTGGTAGAAGCACAGCTGGCCAGGCAGTCATTGTAGAGAGAAGATACACGTTTGAAAACACTTAAAAAGAGACACTCTTAAATAATGACTTCCTCCTTTTCAAGAATGCATTCTGAATTCGTAAATCATCCAGGATTGCATGTGAGATTTCTGTAGTGTACTCAAGTTTTATCTTCTTCTCACATGACAATTTGAGGTGCGAAAGAAGTTAGAATTTATTTCTAAGGTTGCACAGTTGACTGGCAAGTGCATCAAAACTAACATTCCATTGTACTTGACAGACTTCATAGCTAGAATCTTACGGTTACAATGTAAACATTAAGCAGAAGCTATAAGCTTTGTTTCTATTTCACAGCACATGCAACCTTCTGTGTCAGTCACAGCCTCTACTTCTGTTACTCCTCTACTCACATGGCTATCAGTTCTTCAGGTAACCTCACTCTTCTCCTCCGCCTAGACCATAAATACTAGCCATTTTTCTCTTATCAATACAACTGTTGCCATCATCTTTGGTCTTTCACTTTTACGGAACTTTGAACCTGTTATGTCAGTATCAATATTGTGATGTCTCATTTTTTTTCCTCCATATGGTGCAAACTTGTTCCAAATCTGAATTGTGCCATCTAATTTATTCCTGAGACCTTAGTTCTGACAACATATTTTTCTATTTTTTGACCAGTACTTGTAAAGCTCTCCCTGACTCTAGAATAAGATTGGAGTGTATTTTACATGCTACTTCACAGAGATAGTGACACTCAGGCAGAACAGAAATGTCTATTCCTACATCCTACCAATATGTCTATAATTACAGAAGCTTACATCGTCTTCCTTTAATTTTCATTCCCTCTCTGTCTGATATCAATCCATTTTATCTTCTTCCACTGCTTCTTCCACCTCTTTGGCAGTAATTACTTTTTCTCTTGTATATTTAACCAACTTACATTCTACCAGGCTTGTATGAAACAGTGACTTTCAGTGCCTTTGATAAATTTCTTAACATTATATCAACTGTTTTTCTTCCAAATTATCTCTTCTAGTCATTGCCAAAAGATTATCATTTTCATTCTTGAGTCAAGGTCAACATGGATAGAGAATTAATAAATTGATAACCATCTCTGTTAGTGGTTCTCAGATAGCGAATTTATTCATGTAATGCCGGTCTGTGTCAATATCTTATGACATTTTCAACACTCATCACATCACATCTACACTCTGGCTACTTCATATGACTCAAACTCAACTTTGAGTATCATAATTTATATGCTTATTCAAACAGTTTAAAAAATCTTGGAATTGCCAGTGACCAATGTGAGTGATTCAGTCCCAGCCACTACTTAGCAGTCTGAAACTCCAGCCTAGAATTTTAAAATGCAGTCAGATACATCTTCAAGTAGTTGGGGCTGGAATGCTTCTTACAAGGTATTTTAGATTCATCTTTTTGTCCGTATCCTGTGTCACACAGCCAGGAAGCTTGAAGTACCTTTGTGACATACTTATTTTTCTTGCTCTTTTCCTCACCAAGTGAGGCCCGTTTGGAACAATGGCCATGGCTTGTAAGTTATTCTAGAGCTAACAATTTTTTTTTGAAGATTGGATAATATTTTTCTAAATAGATTTGAATAAGTTTATGACCTTAATTTTCTTCCTGTAAGTTTATCACTTGAGTCTAAAATTAAACATATTCACATGACTAAAGAAAAGAATATAACAACTTACAGATATGCCTACTATTAATGGCCCAAACAGAACAATTTTAGTTTCCTTGTCTTGTAGAAACTCTAAGAGAGTAAATATATTAAATTTCCACCTTGGAAGTATTAAGGCACTCTTAACTTTGTTGTTAGATTTTAAATCATTTCATAGTGCATAAATATAATTAATTATTTCTCATTCATGTCAGGAGGTCAGGAGTCTTTGCACAGCTGAGGATTGATTGTGTCATTTATAGCAGTTCTGTATAATCATAAGTCACTAGAAGTCACTTTAAGTTGATGTCCATTTAGAACAGTAGTAGCAGCTGGTCCTCCCACAGGGCTCATGGCCAGTCTAGTCACAAGGTTTTGGCCTTTGTGTTTTATAGAAAAAAAGAAAAGAAAAAGATGAATTCTATGCCTTTTCATTGACCTGCAGTTCCTCATGGATTTCTACTCTGATTGTGACTCTTAGGCGCCCTTGCACTGAGAAGGCACCTCCTATCCCCTTTAACTCCTGTCCCCTAAATCATCATGCCTCATGTGTAAACCATCCACCAACTGTCATTCTCAAGACCACATTCCAGGGTTCTAATCAGGCCATTTCCCACTGTGTCTACTGAGGAATCTATTTTCACTCAATTGTCCTGCTTTCAATTAACACCACTATCTAAAATAATCTTTCTAAAGTAAAGGTCACATCCCAACATTGAGTCGTATAGTGGATTTTCATATTGTCAGGCAGCCCAGGCCATCCTGTGCTATCTGTATCCCCAAGACGAAAATCTGTCTCCACTGTCAGCCCCATCTTTGGTGTCCAGCAGGTGGTTCACATTTCAGGATCAAACCCTTCCTTTACTAGTTTGGAAGTGTTTGTCCTTCGGTCTTTGATTACAGTAGTGACATAGGAATCCCCTGCTTCACAGACACTCCCACGTTCGGTCCACAAACTCCTGCTGATTCCTCTTGGTAACTCTCAAATATACTCTACCTTATGGTGATTGCCATATCATTTCAGGTTACTGCTGTCATTGTTCTAAGCCACTAATGTAATGAGCATGTTTTAATATTTTCCATCTATTTTTATTCATTTTAGAGATTTTCTTTTTTTTTCTTTTTACCCAGTGAAGCTAACATCATGACATCCCCCCCCTTTTTTTTTTAACTATTCATCACCTTCCAACAGCTCCACAGACCAAATCTAATTGTTAGCATCATTTACAGGATGCTTCCACATGAAGGTCTGCATGACCCTCATAGCATGACCCTGTGTGGTCCCATATAGAAGCCCCAATTGCACGTTCTTGGCAATCAGTACATGAGGATCCATCCACATTCATTGCTTTCTCCTGTGGTCTGTTCGCTGACCTTTATATGCAGATTCCTCATCTGAACACCTACCTCTTCAGCAGCTTGCAGTCTCTCTTCTTTTCAGCATCATGGGCAATGTCTCCCACAGCCATGCCTGTGAAATTAACAATGGCTGCCACTCACTGTCACTTCCAGGGAGGATGGCTCCTTCCAGGGAAACCTGTGCCCCGCCTTTTTCCCTCCCACACCTGTATATGTTGCTAGTATTTGCTCTCTCCTAAACAAGAGTCTCAGCTCCTGCTTGGTGTTTTCTCTGGTATAAGCCTCTCATAGTAGTGGATTTCTCAGAGAATTTTCACCTTTCAGACCAGAAGACTTGTGCATCTCTGAATAAGAGCTTGAAGAGCCCCTGTGGGGTTTGGCTACCACAGGCTTCCATTTTGCCAAAGAACCACATGTTCCAAATAGGAAATGCACGTTCAATCTGGATGCCAGAGAGAAAAGGCACAAGGAGTGAAACCCCAGCCAACGCACAGCTGCAAAGCCACGGGAGTGAGAAAGGCATTATTGCCACAATCTACTGAGATTTGTGGGATATTCAACACCACCCAAAAAAAAGAAAAAAGAAAAAGGAAAAGTTGACATAAACAGGTAATAATATTTGCAGACTCGAATGCAGTTTCCAACTTTCAGCTCCCTTCCAATGGTTACCAATAGATAATATTAGTTTCTTCCCACACACAAAAAAATATTAGAAAGAAAGGGAGTGAAGGCGAGGAGAAGGAGGGATGAAGGGAGAGAAACTGAGAGGAAGGATAGATTGAGGAATGGAGTAAGGTATGGGTGGAGAAAGAATTACAGACAAAAGAAAAAAATGTCCCTACCTCTGTTTAGGTATAGAGTAAATTACAAGGCTAAATTTCTTTACCACAGGATTCCTTTCAGCGTTGGTAAATACCCAGTTAAGAAAATAATAAGAGTTAAAAGAGCCCTCTAAATCCTGCTCACCATGTCATCTGCGGCTCTGTTTTCTACCAACTGTTTATAATTAGTCTCACTAAGTGATCTCCTTCCCATTTTCACTTCTTTAGCCTTAGTGACCTGTACACCTATTTTATTTTTGCATTTCCTTCTTTTTATTAAAACTTTTAATTAAAAGTTTTACATAAATTTTACATAAGTTTTACATAATTACGTACATTTCCTCCTTTTCCTTCATCTAATCCCTCCCATGTCCTTGCCCTCCAACCTCTTCCGTCCTACCTCTACCTCTAACTCCTGTCAAATTGATGGCCTCTTATTGTTTATTATTTTTACGTATATAAAGGCATGAATATGTAAAAATTCCTGAATCTACTTACTGCGGCTGGTGTGCATACAGATGTTTTCAAGGCCCAGTGCTTCTTTTGGCTGTTTCCACCGAAGCAATGCCCCTAAACGCCCGCGACTGTAGATGCACCTTTGACTTCCTCGGTGGCACCACCCCGTATGTCCACGTTGCCGCAGGACCTGTGGATGTGTAGCTTCCACGCTGAAAACGTCCTGTGCTTGGGACACTTCTTCTACTGGTTTGCCCCATCAGGCCTGATTTGAGGGTTTGTGACGAGTGTTATTGTAGCCATGCTGGGTGCTAGGCAGATTTCTCTGAGAAACCTTATTTTTTTTCCTTTGAACATATTTTTGGAAAATATTTTTTGATTGCAGCTCCTTTTCCTCTCCTCCCAGTCCTCTTGTCCCCAAACACACACACTCTCTCCCACTTTCTCTCTTTCTTTCTCTCTCCTCTCTTCTTGTAAACAGAAGAGTTGATGTGGAGGAGAGGGACTTTCCATCAGGAAAAGGACTGGGAGGGGTGGATGATGTGGGGGAGGGGAAATTGCAGTCTGGACATATGGGAGAAGAATAAAAGTCAAGGGAGAAAAAGAAGATGTAAGGTTTTGGCATCAGTGGCCATTTATGTTTCTTCTTCTGCCCATTCCTGATCACTAAGCTTAAATATTGCTCCTTCACAAATAAGCATTTATGTAAGTAAATATTTAACACACTCAATTACAAATCTCAAGATACATCTCACGTGTAACATTCATATGGCAAGTGAAATGAATTCCCTACACACACACACACACACACACACACACACACACACACACGCCATGGTGAGCCTTTTTGTTCTCAGCTATTGAACTTCAAATAAGTTGAAGACAAGGCTGTGAGTTTGTGCCTGATGTCTCTCAGCTAGTGTAATATGTTTTGAGATTCATCTACATCATATCAAAGGTTTGACTTCTTAAATTGATAAGCAGTAATTCGTTGTTTAGACAAGCCAAATGTTGGCTATAATATGTAAAGTCCTATCAAATTCTCATACAGTCTAGTGGATTTATGTTTTCATTACTCTTCTATAAATGTGTAGCCATGGGATTTCTTCATGAAATGTGTATAAATTCAAATATATTGGAAAGGTTAAACCTTCTCAAAGCACTTGTCAGTGTCTGGGATTTTAGCCTACTTAGAAGCTAATAAATTTGCCTATTAATGTTTTATGGCTATAGGAAGAAGGAATGGGATTCCTGGTTCAGAGGGAAAAAAAAGATTTTATCATTTCAGCAGAGAAAGGAGCTTGTCCACTATGCTCGTGTGTTTTATGATGTCGCCAGAGTCCAAAAGGGAAGGCAGCGGCCTAGAGGATGCTGAACACTACTCACAGTACCTGGTCCAGCAGCCCTATATGAGGGTAAGTGGTAAGCAAACTAGAAGTGAGTTTTGAATGAAAATATTTCCTCCCACCTCAGGGATGCTAATCAGAAATATTGCCCCTGGAAATGGTCCAGGTAAAAGAGGTCAGGAGGCCTGCACACATGGAGAAACCAGAAAGTACATAGAAGAAGGAAGTACCCAAGAAAGACAAATTCCCACAGCTCATAATTTTGCACTCTCATTACTAGTGTGGGAAAAATCTTCTTCTCCAGTATATGGGCCTTATTGTTAAATTAATAGTAGATGAATAACAAGAACAAAAACCTTTTATCTCACTTGCCACTTGTTTTGTAATGTTTATGTTCATGAATTATTTGTTCATTTTTGAGATTATTACTTAACTATGTTTCTCCCTTCCCTTTTGTTTCCTCCAAACCCTCTCATATATGTTTATATAAACATATATATACAATGTGTTGAGTATGTTTTCAGGATTTACCAAATACCTACATATGTCTTCTTATATTTTAGATTCCAAGATTCTTTACATATTATAGATATAATTAGTCAGTCGTATCTATTGTAAACATTTTCTAGTTTGTTATTTATTTTTTAAAATGCAGGTTCTTAAGGATATCTTTTTCATCTTATGCTTAATGGTTTTGTGCTCTATAAAGTCTTGTTTGTTGAAAGAATTTTTATTATTTATTTATTAATTAAGCATATGGATAACTCATTATGATGGCTTTTTTTCCCCTTCAACATTATCAATTCGCTCCTCTCTTAGCCTTATTCTAAGATCTATATCCTTTTGTCTTATTCTGTGGCCCATTAGGGTTAGCCAGCGCTATCAGTATGATCACTGATTTGGAGTTGTTTGCTTAGGTCTAGTGAAATCACTGGTGATAAACCATTGAAGGCGATGGTTCCTCAGAGTCAGTAGTTCATCTGCGGCTTGTTTCTTCTATATGAACAGCTGCTTATTCTCCTACTTTTTGTAAAGCTTATTTGTTCTCGAACTTTACATCCTGGTTGCAGCACCGCGCCACTCCTTCCGTCCCCACCCCCTCACATCCCTGCCCCCATTTTCCCCTTTCTCTCCTCAGAGAAAGGGGAGGGCCCCCTATGGGTCACTACCTGCCCTTGCACATTCAGTCCCTGAAGAACTTAGGCACAGCCTCTCCCACTGAGGCCAGACAGGGCAGCCCAGTTGGGGGAACTAGATGTAAAGGCAGGCCTCAGAGTCAGAGAGGAACCCCATTCCAGTTGTTGAAGGAGCCACTTGAAGACCAAGCTGCACATTTGATACATCTGTGCGGGATCCCTAGGACCAGCCCGTGCATGTTCTTTGGTGGGTGGCTCAGTCTCTCTGAGCTCCATGGGCCCAGGTTAGTTGACTCTGTAGTTCATCTTGTGGAGTCCTTGATCCCTCTGGCTCCTTCAATCTTTCCCCCCACTTTTCCACAGCTCTGTTTATTGTGTGGCTGTGGGTCTCTGCATCTATTTCCATCAGCTGTTGGATGAAGCCTTTCAGAGGAGTTATGCTAGGCTCCTGTCTAAAATGATAGCAGGGTAACCTTAATAGAATCAGGGATTGGTTCTCTTCCATGGGATAGTCTCAAGTAGGGCCAGTCTTTATTTGGCTATTTCCTCAATCTTTGCTCTATCTTGGTCCCTGAACCTCTTGTATACAGGACAAATTTTAGGTCAAAGTTTTCCGGGTGGGTTGCTGTCCTTATCCTTCCATTGGCAGTCTTACATGACAACAGGAAGTGGACACTTCAGGCTCCACATCCCTTGCTGCTAGGAGTCTCAGCTAGGGTGGCCCCCATAAACTTCCTGGGGCTTCACCTATCCTAGAGATGCCTCACACCTCCAATTTCCGTCTTCTCACTTGTCACTCTCATTCCAGCTCTCCCTACTCGTAATCTCCACCATTCCACACAGACACCTTCTCAACTATGTTCATAGAAACTTTATTTGTAATAGTCAGAAACTGGAAACAACCTAGATGTCTCTCATCCAAAGAACTGATAAAGAAAATGTGGTATGTTTACACAATGGAATACTGCTTAGCTATTAAAAACAAGGAAATCATGAAATTTGCTTAAAAATGGATTGAACAAGAAAAGATTACTCTGAGTGAGGTAACCCAGACTCTGAAGGACAAACATGGTTTGCACTGACTTATAAGATGATATTAGTCATACAATACAGGATAACCACGCTACAGTCCACAGCCCTCAAAAAGCTAAGTGACAAGAAGGGCTCAAGGGAGAATGTTTGAATCTCTCAGAAGGGGAAATAAAACAGGCTTTCTCCTACTTCTTACTAAAACCATTTTCCTCCTCTTGTTCTTTCCTTGTGTTATATTTTGACCCTTAAATTATTTTGTACCACTAATCAAACAGCCATATATCTTGTTGCTTCTACATAAAAGCAAGGCTATTATAATCAGGTAGTGTTTGATGGTCCACTACATTTATCATTACAACAGCAATAATAACGGCATTATAACATTGTTATGAGTTACTATTATTATAGATTATGTTATTTTACCATATTAATTGTTTATAGCAAGAAGATAAGTTTTAGAGGAACTGATTTGCAGATCTATATAACCACAAGTTGATAAAATATTTTATACTAGTTCAACTGAATGTTGACAAAAGTACTTTTATTACTCTTCCCAATGCAGTATGATATCTAATCCCTCCTACCCTCAGGGTTGTTTAAGTAAGAACTTGACTCATAGCACATTGAATAACTGATATTTAGGGATGGACTGAACTAGACCATTTGACTCTTTGCAGTCTTTCTACCTTTCTTGGGGTGCTTTCAAGCAACCCTCAAGATTCTATTAATGAAGTCCAGTAAACCCAATATTGCAGTATGTGAAAAGACACAGGGAGATGTCCTGATTATCAGTCTTACCCAGAATTCTAGCTATCAATAAGATGCTAGCCATATGACCTTCAAGCCCATCTGCCCGATAGGACAGAAACTGACTTCTGCAATGTCATATGGAACAGATGTCTTCATGGATCCATCTGGCTCTGCTAATGAATGAAAGAACTGCTCTAAGCAGCTCTCAGGTTGAAGTAGTCCCACATGGGAGCTTCTCTGCCTCTCCTCACCTGTGCTCAACACCAGGTCCCACTGATCCCACTGAGGCAACGTAGCGTGTGCAGGAAGATTCTAACTCTGATATCACCCCCACCAGGGTTCAGATTTAGAAATTTATATTTAGCACCCATAAAACATTCTGTACTATTGTTGCTGTTGCTGTCATTCAAACCTGTCCCCTCCAAACTCAGAGGAACGCCTGCCAAGAGTCATCTTGTTCCTGCTGCCTATACACACGCACACACATGTACGTATATCGGCACACACACACTTAGAATATATAGAAAACTAGATTCTACGTAGTCTTGGAAACTTGTGACTACTAGTTAGGTTAAGAAACTAAAGTCCATTTGTATTTCTTCAAACCAAAAAATTATTTAGACACTAGTTATTAATTAAACAGTGTTACTTTCAATGATTTTTAGTTCTAGCATGAAAAGAGCTATAAAGTGCTCAAGTCCTCCAATGCCTTGTGCCCTGGTGGGCTTTATAATATACTGTAATTGCCAACCTGAGACAGACTAGAGACATCTGAGAGAAAAGACTCCATTGAGAAACTGACAGATCAGGTTGGCCTGTTGGCATGTGGGGTGGTTGTCTTTATTATTGACTGATTAATGCAGCAGAGATTAGTCCACTGTGGGCAGTATCATCCCTACATGGGTGGCCCTGACCCACATGTAAGAAAGTTAACTAGTCATGATCCTTCTAGTGAGTGAGACAGCTGCATCCCTCCATAGTCTCTCCTTTATGTTCCTGTTGGAGCTCCTTTCTGCCTTGACTTTTCTTAAGGACAGATTACAACTGGTTAGCAGAAATAAACCCTTACCGCCTTAAGTTGTACTTAGTCGGAGTGTTTTATAACAGCAACAGAATAAAACTAGAATACGTGTTTTGATCAACTTCCCCAAAGGCATTAATTTGACTACAAAACAAGCCGTTGCCCATATAGTTCAAAAGTGCTCTTGAATCGTAAAAAGAAATATATCCGATTATTCTACAAGGAGTCACGAAAAGCACAATTGAATCAAAGATTCTTAGGGGAAAAATAAACAAGAGGAGGGAGGATAATTACACATGCATCAAATGCACTTGCTGCTCGGATCTTATCCACTCAGTAGCATTTAGAAATGCGCACCTGGTCAACTTCATTTGCGAATCACATTTTCCCCCTTTAGAATACGATAGAGTGTGGAAACGCTTTCCTCTGCAGGAAAGCTTTTGATTCGTTTTGCTGAGCTTTAGAAATGTGGCATAGGAGCTACCTTGCATAGAAACCCTAACCTATAGCATGAACAGATTTAGCAGCAAATTTGCAGGTATAGCGATTTTGATGCTACTACCTACAATTCCCATTTAGTCCATGCACAGCTACCCTTTGTCATCAGCGCCACACTTAGAGGAGCTGACAGCTTGCAGCGGACACACTGCACTCGGCACCTTCCCCCATTGCTCCTCAGAGGCTTTGAGAAAGGACCGATCCTAAGGTCTCTTGACATGCAAAAAGAGAGGGCAAAAAAAAGAAAGAAAAAGAAAAAAGGCTTTGTGATTTCCTTTACTATTTGTTTCTCACCAGTTTCTCTGTAACTTCTGCTGATTTTCACCTAGAGAAAAACACCGTACACTTCCACAGAGAAAAAAGACAGTCAATCAAAATGTTAAAACAGATCCAACCTATGTCAGAGCATGATACAATTAATCTCAATCCAGAGACTGAGAGTGAAAACCCACAAAGCTTCAGAGAAATACTGTACATAAAATTCCTCCTCCTCAGAACCAGCGGGGAGGCTCCTTTCCCTGCTACCTGTGATTGCGTCTCTCAGGAACTGAGTTTATCTCTGTTAGTGATACCCATTGCCTGTGGGGCTCAAGTTGGACGGTTTAGCTGTGAGTCTGGATTTTCTTTCTGAAAGAAATTCTCAAACCTTTGCCCAATTTCAGGAACTGTGGAAAAAAACTAGGTATTTTCTGATGTTTTCAGAATGTGTCAGTATCAACAATAATGAGACAAAAGCACTGGGCATTGCTTTTTCATTTAATAGATTGATAGAAGACAGGAAAGGAAGAGAGAACAAAACAGGAGGGAAGGAAAGAAGAAAAAATACTGGCTGCTATGAGAGAATAATAGTAATAGAAAAGAAAATCAGTGAGCCAAAATAAATAAAATTAGAATAGGAAATCACCAACAATGTAATAAATATTTCATGCCACGTGAGTTGAGCTGAATTAATGCATAAGTGCAATTGGGTAATAAAGGTTGGGTATTCTGAGAAACAGTGGGGAAAACACTGAACACGGCAGAAATGAGTTACAATATGGGCTGTAGATTTGTAGAGATTAGCAAGTAGTAAACAGTGCAGTAGGACACAGGATATTAATAAGTGGTAACGTAGTTTATTGCACAAACTGGGACATAGCAGTACCCTAAAGATGACGCTATTTAGTTTGCCTCTAGAGTAACATGAGTGAATCATACTCATCCCAGCAAACAAGGAAATAGTTGTTCCTAGGCAGCAAGTGAGAATGGACAACTGGAGGAATGCAGTAGGGTATAGGCAACTGTGGCTGCTCCCCTGAGCCATGCTGACTCCATTTTATATATGCGTTTGTTCCCTATGACGTTCTACTTCTTATGCCACAGTCCTGATTATGCCAAACATATGATAAACAAAACGTGCAAAGGTTTTTAATGTTATTAGGCAACTGACTTTAAGAGAAGGAGATGAGCTATGAAATCCAGGTAGGCCAAGTCTGATTATATAAGAGTTAAAGAGAAGGGATGAGAAGACAGCACTGTTTAAAGGATGAGAAAGGCATAACATAACATATTACAACGTGAGAAATATAGGACAGAGAAATCAGGAGCTCTCCAGAAACAGAAATGACCACTGGCCAGTAACTGTAGTCTTAAAGATTTGGAGGAGAGGACTTGAGGTTGATGATGATGATTCAAAGGATATGAACTTAGAAAGGGAGTTTGAGATTGTTTGTTAAATAGCTTTGGTTACTAAATCTTTGCAGCAGACTCTAGAAAAGCAAGTAGGGGGAAATTTGAACAATAGAGTCATAAAGTCTCACACTAGAAAGATCAGATGGATTCCAACTTCCTCTGTGGGATAGGAGCAGTATCTACTAAGTGCATGGAAGTAGAGAGATTATAGCATGCCCAGAAAACAGAAGGCCTGGCAAGGAGCAGACTGTGAAGAAAAGTAAGCATGCTGGGCATAGGGCTACCGAGAGATCTCAGATTTTCCAACCAATGAGCAGAATTCAGACACCAGGCCTTGGTACTATTACCACGTCTTGGTGGTGTTTTAACAGAGGATGCATGTTTTAACTGTAACACCTTTTTAAAAGACTTTTATTAATAAATTAATAATTGCTTCAGCATCTTCATATATACATATATGTGTGTGTGTTTGTGTGTATGTGTGTGTTTATGAGTGTGTGTGTGTGTGTGTGTGTGTGTGGTGAATACATAGTCACCTAGATGCTGAAGCTATTGTATAACATATGTTATATTATATATACTATAATACTATATATACTATGTATATATGCTTCTTTTTGTGGATATTGTTTTGCTTTCTGATTTTCTACCCCCAGAAACTTTTTCAAGATTCTATCTTGCTAATTATTTGAGTACTTGACATTCCAACAATATCTTTCAGTGATATATGACATCTCCAAAGGCAAGCATTGTGGGATATACAGTAGCATATAATAAATAAATTAATGGATCCAGATAAGGATTCTCCAGTTGCGTTCATCAAGCACAAAACAAGATTAACTACAAATATTCTTCAACTGCATAAATACTTAACAAACATCTACACTGTGAAAGACCATCCTCAGGGAATTTACAAAATGCAAAAGCAGAATTCTGCAACACAGTGAAGAGAGATCTGCAGGGTCTTGCAAAGTTAAGCACCTGGACATCCATACAGTAAGTTCTATAGAATCCGATTGGGTCGGATATCCCTATCTATGCAGAGATAACATCCTAATGTATGGTATGTCATACAGGGAACTGTTAAATTAACAAAATAGAAGTCAGATTATTATCAGGAATTATGCAGGGAGGGGAATGAGAGACCTCAAAAGTCTTGTAAATTACATTTTGTAGAATATCAATGCATTGACAAGAAAGTAAAATTTGTACTGGGGAGATGATTCGGAGAAATTACTGCTCTTCCAGAGAATGTTTCTAATACCCATACAAAGGAAACAAATGACCACCTATAACTCCAGCTACAGGGGATCTGATTCTCTCTTTTGCTAACCTGTGGCACATGGAATACATGGCAGGTATATAGACACACACAAATATAAATAAGTAAAAATCTTAAAGAATTATTTTCAATTGAAAACTAAGCAATAGAAAGAAATCCAGCAAATGAAGTAGAATGCCAAACCTGGTTTACTGAGAGCATATTATTTTAAAGTGTCGAATTTCAAATTGGCTTGCAGATTCTGTGTGTGCAGGAAATAGGCCCATCATCTCAGTTCCAATGAAACTCGCATCTTTCAGAAGCATTTGCAGGGTGCAGGGTCCACCCATTGGCCAAACCTCAGTATAATTATGAGCTGGAACTAAAACTATCCTATCTTTGCAGGTAACTCAAGGCAAATTATTGATAAGCATAACAGTGACAGAACGTAAGCACATGGTCTCATGCACATGTATAAACTTCCCATCAGCCTTTTCAGAAAGAAGAAACTACTTATGAAAAAGCTGAGTTTATGTTCACTGTCTATTAGTTCCTCCTGTGTGTTCTGACAGAATGAATGCCACAACAAACTTACTTTATTTTTGTCCACAGTTCAGGAATCACAGCTCATCTGAGTGGGGTAGGCGTGGCATGCAGAGTAGCCGAAAGCTCCCAGAAGTGGCAGCTGCCTCCTCATGTCTATTTAGACCCATCCATAAGGACAGTGATGGCCTTGAACTACGGCTTATCATAACCTTTAAAAGTCATCATACAATGCACGCACCCTTTCTCATCAGGCAATGACTCCTCATTTGCAGGCACATCTAACCTGCAGCCCATTGGCTGAATGTAGCTCTTTCTATCTATGCTTTAAGTAGTTAAACAGTCTCCTCCTAAAGTAAATGACGTTCTACAATCTGTTTTTTTTAGCTGGATTTTCAGCTGACACTGCACATCTATATTCACATTATTTTCATTTGGGAGGGTTACTGACAAGAGTCAAGATGCTGGGGGGGGGGGTCTGGATCAAGATTCTTTCTGTGCAGGCTGCTTGAATTGTTCTACCCGGAACTTAGTACATTCTCAGGATTCTGCAAATTTACATTTAGTTACACCAGTACTCAGAGCCTTAAAATACTGTGAGCCAGCGCGATTGATTCATATCTGTAACTGTCAGGGAGCACTGACCCAGGGTTCTTTCTTGGCTCATCTCGAAGGATATACAGTTCTGTATTGGAAATTCCAGCCTGCGGTATACAAACACATCTTTTTTTAAGTTATGGTTTTAGTAAATCCTATCACCTACAGCTCATAGAAGATGAGCATTGATATTGGCATAGGGGAATACTGATGAGAAGTTCCAAAAATTATTGGTGGTTTTTAATCCACATCTTGCCACTGTTGGGGAGGCTAATGATTATAATTTCAAAACCAATAAATGAAAATGAATGTAGAATGGTTTAGATCTTCAGGCATAAAGGCAGTCTGAAGCCTTTCTGATTCCCAGTGGGATATCGGGATGAGGGAGGGATTTGTTTATTATAACTAGGCAAATGGAGTTTTTTTACTTTGATAAAGAATGATATTTAGGGGGCTGGTGAGATGGCTCAGCAGTTAAGAACACTGGCTGCTCTTCCAGAGGTCCTGAGTTCAATTCCCAGCAACCACATGGTGGCTCACAACCATCTGTCATGTGATCTAATGCCTTCTTCTGGCATGCAGGTCTACATGCAGATGAAGCCCTCACACCTAAATGAAATAAATAAATCTAAAAAGAAATGGCATCTGTGTGATATTTTTTAACCAGGTGATAACGTTTTGATTCTGCAAAACCCGTGTCACCATCAGCTTGCTGCTCATGCATGCATTTGCTAGGAAGCCGTCTTTGTTACCATGACCAAGGTGACTCTTATAAAACAAAGCCTTTATTTGGGAACCTACAGTTCAGACTGTTAGTTCACCATGGTGGGAAGTAGACAGGCGTGGCGTTGCAGGTGCAGCTAAGAGATACACAAATCCACAGGCAGTGGGCATAAAGAGAGACAGCAAGAGTGAGAGTGAGAGACAGAGACAGAGAGAGACAAACACAGAGACTGAGCATGGCATAGGCTTTTGAAACCTCAGAACATCTCCAGTGACACAACTCCTGCAACAAGGCCACGTCAGTTTCAGCAAGCTCTCTCATCCACACCCCAGTCCTCCTTAAATAGTTTCATTAAGTGGGGACCAAAGAATTCATATATACATATACGAGGCTATGGGGCTATTCTCATTCAAACTACCACAGTCGTTATAAATTGGCACCAGTGCTGTGGCCTACAGAATAGGAAACCAGTCTCTTACTTTATAGAGTCTGAAGTGAGACATCAGGGCTTTATGGCAAGGGTTCTTTCTAAAATGTCTGCAGACAGAAGCTTCCTCATCTCTGGATCATTGGCAAGTTGGCTTGTATATTCCTTAATCATATCTAGATTCTGTCCTTCCATGGACTTTCTTCTGTGTTCAGGGTTTACCTCTTGGTGAAAGGATACCAATCAAATGAACCCAGCCAAAGCGAATTAGACCTCAACTTGATTTGATCATATGTAAAAAGTCCCTATTCTCAAACAAGGTCACACACACACAGGATTAGAAAAATTAGCATATGGGTTATCTTGGGGTTGGTAAATTGGGTATGTAATTCAAATATAAAAATGAGATAATATAAAAACCATTGCCTATGATCATGTCTCAGTTTTCTTTGTAGAAGAGGGACAAAGAGAGCTGGGAGCCCTAAGAAGTTGCCCTGCCATAGGTTTCGTGCTCACTGTGGGGAACACACTTGAGAGAAGACTTTTGAGCATAAGTTTTGTGGTGTGTGAGACCATAATCCACGCATAGTAATGATAAAGAGATTTCATATGTGATTTCATGTCTCCTTAGCACTTTTTGTTACATGAGAGTGAAGTGGCCCATTGGGCATAAAACTGACAATAAGGCTGTCCCCCTCAGAGGCTGGGTTTCACAGG
Organism: Psammomys obesus; assembly: GCF_907164565.1. NCBI lineage: Eukaryota > Metazoa > Chordata > Mammalia > Rodentia > Muridae > Psammomys > Psammomys obesus. The sequence goes on from NW_026590699.1 coordinate 10,661,529, forward strand.
TCAGGAGGGGTGCATATCTGATTGAATCTTAACCCACTTCCAAGCCTACATGAACTGAACATCATTGAATCAGTTTAGGAGTCAAAGGACTGTGTCAATGTTCTGATGATAAGAAAGATGGATGTTTGGATCAGTTTAAATATTAATTTATTAAATTAAAGCATTCTAACCTGCACATATAAAAACTCATTGAAAAGAGTGAGATTTAAGTAAATATAGTTGAGTTCCAACCACTTTAACCCACTGAACACATTCTGTATGGTGGAGGTGGGCGGGACAGGAAGCAGGGAAATGAAAGGCCAGGGCATCTCACTGAGGTATGTCAAATCCTATTAGACCAGGTAATTTCTTTGGCTAGGAACAGGACAGGGCTACTATTGTCTTGTCTCCTTTTGCAGAACTCTTTCATTCATCCTCCACATTTGTTTCATTTGCAGGACATTCTATTCCCCCTCTATTTGCTATGCTGTTCACTCTGCTCTTGACTTTACTTTTAAGTTCTTATAAGGAACATACTGAATATTTTTTAACATTATTGTCATGTTTTCTCTTCCGGTACAGAAATTGACCTTTTGACTTTTCTTATGAATAGTTGTTATAGTCACAGTTGCAAGTATCTTACTAAAATTTTTCAACGTGTGCCTCTTCAGACAAGTGTGTTCTTTTGAAATTTGATTATCAACAGAGCTTGGCATGAAGTTTACTCTCCTTGTGTGATAAACCATTTAATCTGGAATGCATACACATCCACCTGAAGCTTGAAGGAAATAAGTCATCTTTGGCTTAGATTCAAACATCCCAGATTTTAAAATACGGACAAGTTCAAGGTCTAGTTCCATTGATAGCATTTATTATTAATTATATGATATTTTGTATGTCTACAGTTCATAAGAGAATTTCACCCCAATAGTCTCATGCCTAACAAAGATACTCCTTTTATTCTGGTTTAAGCAAGGAATGTAAGAACTGTTGCATCAGGTTTGGGATGGAGGTCTATGCTGACGTTAAATTTGCCCCAAACTATTTCATCATTCTCAATGCCTGCTGTAAAAATTATACTTGAGAACATTCAAATTGATCACTAGGCAAGAAAGGCACTCAGCATCCTCATGGAGATACTGTCTCTTGACTTTATTTCTCCAGAAGGTTGGGCTTGTTTGCTGTCTTTGTGTCTTTAGGATTTCTTTATTATTATTATTATTATTATTATTATTAATTACACTTTATTCATTTTGTATCCCCCCATAAGCCCCTCCCTCCTCCCCTCCCAATCCCACCCTCCCTCCCCTTTCTTCATGCATGCTCCTCCCCACATCCACTGATAGGGGAGGTTCTCCTCTCCTTCCTTCTGATCTTAGTCTTAGTCAGATCACATCAGAAGTGGCTGCATTGTCTTCTTCTGTGGCCTGGTAAGGCTGCTCCCCCCTCAGGGGGAGGTGATCAAAGAGCAGGCCAATCAGCTTATGTCAGAGGCAGTCCCTCTTCCCATCACTATGTAAGCCACTTGGACACTAAACTGCCATGGGCTACATCTTAATGCCTGAAGAAAGAATATGATCCCTACATTTTACTTAGGGACTTCCCTGAGTTCCCTTATAATGCCTCATCTCATTTTTCATTTCCTTTGCATTTTGTTTCCTTTAAACGATATTTGAGTTGTATCATAACCATCAGAACTAATGTTATAATTTTAAGTTCCCCTAGAAAATGAATGCTAACTCAGTTGGTGGGAAAATCTCGATAAAATCCAACAGCTTCATAACTGAGAAAAGTAAAGTTCAAAAATAAAAGGACAGAGTCAGTAGAAGGAGTGAACAGAGGTATATTCTGAGTCTATCAGAAATATAAGTCATACAATGAGAGTCCTTCTAACAAATTAGAAAATAAAGGAAAAATGGACTTTAACATGGGATATGGGGATAGACATAAAAATCATGATTTTAAGGCCACTGAAGGTCATCTTTAGAAACATGGACCATACTCCAGGGAAACATAGGCGAGGAGCTCTATTATCTGTGTGTGGGGGTAGCAAAGGAAAAGAAATATAAACATATTCATAAATTTGTCATTTAGCAAACATGAGATCAGCAGCATAGGAAATTAAAGGTGTGATGATTCTGGTCTGTTGGCATAGAAGCACTTGATTTAATGTTTGAGAAACATTGCATTTTTTCTCAGTTTTCAAGATGGCAGAGATTCACAGGAGTTTAGACCTTTCATTTCAATGAAAATCCTGGCAGTGACGCAGACACATGCACAGTTCAAAGGCCTTGTTAATTACACAGGTGATTCGGTTTTAGAGGAGTTTTCCTCAAAACGACTTTAACCTTGAATTACCTTTACATATACAGAGATTTTATGATTCAAATGTATGTATTTAACTTTTGAGTGAATTAGGCATGAGTTCTAGGATAGATAACATATATTTTTACTTTAATTCCAACTGTGGCATCGTATGAAACTTTCTAAGCAGCTTTATTTTGATGAGGCTGCTATAGAGAAAAAAAAAATCCTTAAGTATTTTTCCTTTCTTCTGCAAAATAACAATGTGTTATGCTTAAGCCACTATATTTTCATCATTAGAAAAACAAAAGATAAAATCTCATTGATACCTGATTTCCTCTTAATTTCAAGGAGCTTTAATCCTGAGTTCAAGCTTAATTTAATTACTTAAATATTTCTATGAAGAACATAATCCAGTTAATTTTTGTTCCATCAATTCTAAAATCTCAAAAGATCATAGAGGAGGAGTGCTTTTAAGTTTTCACACAATAACAACAAAAAGTGGGCAGGTGACAATTTTAAACCCTCAACACTTTACAGCAACAAGGTAAGGGAAAAAAGGAAACCACACATGTTCCCACCAAAACAAATGTAATGGTTTTTAAAATTTTCTCCAATGGTACTTCTCTTGTGGAAAGTTCTTTCTGAAGCAAAATGGCCACAACCATTTAATTTTCTGACTTATTAAGCAGTCTGAGAGTGAATTGAGAGTTTCAATTCCAGGTTATGGCTATAATTACCAACTTAAAAAAACCCGTTGCTGTTCATTAAGTAGTTATAATATTTAATTGAGGCTACAGAATGTCTACACAGACATAATTATAAGTATGCATAAGTGAACACTGAGGGTACTTTTAACAATGGGACAGATTATCAAAAATTGCAACTTTTTAATTTAAGCTTTGACTTCAGTCTCCTTAGTGAATAAATATACATTTCTGCCTTTATCAAAGAATGAGGACATTAAGCTGAATAAATGAGCTATAAAGCAAGGAAGGAGAAACACTTCAAATGGTAGCACCGGTGGACAGACCTAACGTAAATTATTAATAAGTAATACTTTATTTCCTATGAGCTGCGTATGATTGAAGAGGCAGTGGCTAACACGGGCGGTGGAACTCTGCAGGATACTGGGCCAACATTTTCTCTTTCATGTGCTGTGGCAGTGCTGGGATCAAGAGAGAGAATATCTGGGTGGCCTTTGCCCCAGCCTGCTACTCCTACAAGGTTGCTTCTGAGAAAGCACTTATCCCTCTGACCACCAGGGAAACTTCTGACTGAGGCACTTCAAAGGCACCAAGGCCTTTCTTTGTCAATCTCTTTGAAGGTTACCACCTTCCAGCTTAGCTTCTACAGGAAGTTCGAGATATCATGAACATGTCAATAAAGAAAAGTTTGCACATTGAAATTTCACTTGCTTGTAGTTCAGTCCTAGAAAATGAAAATCTGAAATTCTAACAATAAATTGACCTTGTGTTGTTAGTAATGAACCCTCACTATATCTACATGTTAACTTTTTTTTTTTTTTTTTTTTTTTTTTTTGTCTGTTTGGCTTTAAGGAAACCAAAGAAAGCTTGAAGTACTGAAGCAAAGATAAAATGTGGCCTCTTGAATGTTAGTGAAATTAGAGTGATTATTTAAAATGTTTTTAACAGGTATATTTGAAAAGTGGTTTTTAAAAGCTTATTATTATGAAGGGATAAAACAGGGAACAGGACAGGAGCCTAACCACAGAGGGCCTCTGAAAGACTCTACCCAGCAGGGTATTAAAGCAGATGGTTAGACACACAGCCAGACTTTGGGCAGAGTACAGGGAATCTTATGAAAGAAGCAGGAAATAGAAAGACCTGGAGGGGACAGAAGCTCTACAAGAAAAGCAACAGAAACAAAAAATCTGGGCCCAGGGGTCTTTTCTGAGACTGATACTCCAAACAAGGATCATGCATGGAGATAACCTAGAACCCATAACAGCTCAGTCTCCAAGTAGGTACCCTAGTAAGCGGAGCAAGGACTGTCTATGACATAAACTAATGGGCTGGCTCTTTGATCAGAGAGGGGAGCAGCCTTACCAGGCCACAGAGGAAGACAATGCAGCCAGTCCTAATGAGACCTGATAGGGTAGGGTCAGATGGAAAGGAAAGAGGACCTCCCTTATCAATGGATTGAGGGAGGAGCATGGGAGGAGATAAGGGAAGGAGGGCAGGATTGGGAGGAGACAAGAAAAGGTACTACTTTTGGGATATAAAGTGAATAAATTGTAATAAATAAAAAATAAATTAAAAAATAATATAGTCAAGGGAATAAAAAAAACCATTATGTTGCCCATCCAAGCCTATAACTTAAACCAATATTCTTTGTTGTTTTAGGTCATTGGTATAGCCGCTGTAGAGGTTTAAATATTAAATATCACCGATAGTCTTGGACATATGAGTGCTTGATTTTCAGTTGGTGGCAACTATATGAATAGGTTCAGGAAATGTGGTCTTGTAGCTGTAAGTCTATCACAGTAGCCTACACTGACAATTTAAAAATTCATAGCATTTCTCATTTCTTCTTCGTGCTTCATGATTTCTGATCAAGATGCCAGAACTCTGCATCATGCTGCAGTCTCCATGCCATTAGGGATATAAATTCAAGTCTTTCCCAAACATACAAGATTGGTAATTGTGGGGATTATGTTGGGAAAAAAACAAAAACCTGAGGTACAATTAGTTTCTGGGTTTATGCCATTCACTAGAAGGTATTATTGAAGGTATAACTCTTCAAAATTGCACACAATTTACAAATAATCCTAGCTAACATTTAATAACCAATTAGTACATGCCAAGTATTCTCTAAGACAGCAAAAGAGCAGGAGGCCGTCTTTGATGAACATGCAGGTCCTTTTCCCCCCACAGTGTGTCAGGAAATGCTTGCATTAGGACGTTATACCAGTCCTATACCAGAGGAAGAAAAATAATCCCCTTCAATCAATACTAATTGCTGAGGAACAAGCATAATTCTGTTCAAACACATTCTTAATTCCAAACAGTGAAATTATCATGGGCCAAAATTAGTAGAAAATAATTTTATTGAAAAAACTTGAGGGAGTTCAGAAATTTCAAGGAAGTGCACAATGATACCTTAGAGAAATTAAATATTAGCATAAAGAAGGGAAGTTTAGGCACACTGTCTATTACTTAGCCAAGATATTATTTACAATTGTTAGCTGCTAGGAAATGCAGGCACAGTTTTCTTAGAGTACAGCCATTTTTAAGTTGACCATCCATCCAAGAATATTTGGACACATCTGAGAATATTTGAGAAATATAAATTTGTTCTTATTTTGGATAGTTTGATGTCAAATTGAGACAGGCTACAATTATCTGAGTAAAGGGAACAGAATTTGCCTCCATGAGTTGGGTCTAGGCAAGCCTGCAAGACATTTTCTTAATTAATGATTAATAAAAAGCCCATCCCATGGTGGGAATTTCCATCCCTGGCTCATGGTGCTTGGTGATATAAGGAAAGAGACTGAACAAACCATAAGAAGCAAGTCAGTAATCACTGCTCCTCCCTGGTCTTTGCCTCCAGGTTTCTTCCAAGTTTGAGTTCCTGCCTTGACATTTATCAATGGGTCAATGGATATACAAACCAAATAACTCCCACCCAACCTCCACCAAATTTCTTAGAACAGTAAAAATATAGGGTTTAATGTCTTAAAAAATATTTAAGACAGTCCCAAAATATTTATAAAAAGATTCAAAGTTGCGTGGGAACGGAAGAAGGTAGGTTTAAGAGGAGCTAGTGGAGGAGAATGATAAATGGTTAAAACACATTATAGCAAACTCTCACGAAAAAGGAAGAGGATGAAAGAGAAGTGGAGAAGAAGAAGAGAGGAGAAGTGGAATGGGGAGAAACAAGCGAAGAAGAGAAAGAAATAATGACCAGGTAACAGCCAAACTGAAGAAGACAAAGGTGCTGCTTCCAGTACTGCCCCCCCCCCCCCGCGTGTTTCCTTGCTTGTGCTGCCTTGGAAAGAGCAGCTGGATGAGAGCCTGAGGCTCATCCGTGGTCGTGTATGGTTCTGAGGGTAAGTGAGCCTCAGTGGGGATATGCACTGTGCTCCAATGCAGGGGGTAACTATATTTATATTCTTTCTGTCATGGAATGGTGAGGGGAAAATCATCCATTTACTTAATCGACAAAACAAATGTGCACATGACTTCCAATGAAAGTCTGAAATGTCACAGCTGAATGTAGGGAAAGCCCTTTAATCCCCATGAGAAGAGTATGGCTTCACAGGGAAGAAAGTGGCTGGCAATCTTCCCGTTTACTTACATCGCGTCTTCTTTCCAAGCGCGGTCTCCTTTGGGCACCTCGTGATGTGCACATGAGGAATTTTTTCATCTTTCTGTGGGGTTACAGCATCTCCACAAGCACATGTCTGCTGAGTATTATCGCGTATTTTTTCATGGTCTTTGAGTATAGCTTTAATAAAATAAACTAGTTCAAGAGATGGATTTTATTCCTCATTTTCATTGAGAGAGGTATACACAGCATGACCTTCCTGCACTTTCAGAAACAGGATGTGAGGTCTGTGTGTCATGCGACCCAACAAATCTCGAGAAAGTCTTTATATAACTGACCCTTTGTACCTGCGGAGCAGCAAGCTCACATTTTATTTACATTCCCAAGTCCAACAACAGTAAAAATGAGCCCCAGGGACATATACCTAGTGAAGTAAGCCTAAAACAGGACAATACAGATGAGCCCACATGCGTGGAGTTTCAAAAGCAAACACACTTGTAAAAATATAGGGCTATTTGGGGGGGGGGGATATGCTCTTTAAAATTTTGGGTGAAGCTTTGCTTTCATTGGTAAAAGCCGAACACCTAAACACTATTGCACAAGGTTTATTGAATGGATGGTGTGTACGGACCTGTGAGTCCTGGACTCCAGTTCCGGAAACATTTCATAGAGATGCTCCAAAGAAAAGAGGATTGAAGAAAAACAGTAAAAACAGACTTGATTTTCGGCCAAGCTGTCTCGACTTTGAAGGCTGTATCAACATGGAAAAGCGTGCTACAAGACCATGGCCTTCATGATGGGAGAAGGACTTCGACTGGCCAACCAAAGACTGCAAAATAAACTCTTGCCATTTACCTTCAAATTTATTTAGAAATCCACTGGCTTTGTCCTCTGCATCTCCTTATTACAGAGCACAATGAACGTTTATCCATCCCCATTTGAAACAGCAACAATAACAGCAAAATGTTCTTTTCACTACGTTTGGTACCAGGCACCTGAATGGTCAGGTATTATCAACTCTGCTAACCTGTCAGCAGGGAATTTCCATGATGATCAGACCTTAAATACATAAAACCTGAGATGTAAAGATATGTTTTGACGGTTGTGGATTACAATCTTGATGTGTATTTTAGATGTGGAGTCATCTTAGCAATATATTTAGTAACAAGAAGAATCTGATTTATGTACCACACTGATTACATTCTTTCAGAATATAAATAATATAAACAATAACAATAGTAATTATTTATTTTCAGCTCATTACTTTTCAAGCTTTATATAGTCATTTTCCCTTTACATTGTTCCTGTGAATGAATCAGGGAAGATAGTTTTACTTTCATTATGAGTGAGAACTGGGAACTCAATAAATTATGTAATTTATCTCAAGATATATTGCTGTTAGTGGAAAGATATTACCAGAAACCTAGGATTCTAAGATCTGCTGGAATGTTTCAAAATTTCAACTCATCTTTGAGGGCTATTATGGCAGTTAGAACACTGGAACTTCATAAATGGATTTCTCATGATTGCACGCATCCTCTTGTCCCGAGAGGTTTCATAGTAAATATATGGACGTGTTCCACAGACTCTCATTCTCATGGTCTCCAGTTATGCCACTAAAGGACAGCAAAGTTCTCCATCTTTGCTTACTTTATGCCAAATCCTGCTGCTAAAGGTTGCTCATGGACAGCCTTAGTCCCAGACTAATTTTTAAAATATATCAGTCTGATCAAGGTTCCATTTTGAGGAACAACAACTTTCAATTAATGCCAAGGAGCATGGGATAAACGGATGCCACACATTACTCACTCTCTTAGGCATCGTGCGTATAAACACATTCAAGTCAGGGCTTCTCATACTTCTCTTTATAATGGAGATAGAAGGTTTGAGTCGAATACTTCCTGAGGGGATAGCAGAGTATAGTGCTTAATGTTGCTTATCAATTTAATTGGATGAAAGTTGCCAGTGGCATCAAGGAAGTACACACCGATATTAATGAGGACATTACCAGAAAGGACACACTGAGTGGGGAAAAGCCCTTCCGAATGGGTGCCTCTGTGTCCAGTGGGCTGGAGTTCTAGTGTGAACAGAAGAGGAAACAGAAAAGAAAGGCAGCCAATTGCTGGTTTTTCTCCCCTCTTTGCTTCCTGATTTTCTCAAATGAACTAGTCCTGCTGTTGTGTGTGACTATATCACCAGACCCACTAATCACCATAAAACTTTCCTGCCTCTTGTTGTTTCTTTTCGGTTTTGCTTGGCCATAACGATGAGAAAACCATAATAAATACTGAGCTGATAATGGAAACATGCAATAGTTATATGAGTACCACTGCAGCCATCCAAGCAGCTGCACGGCAATCTGATGTGAAGTTCATGGGTGAGGATTCTGCTCACTGATGTATCACCCACAGGCAATGAGAATGCGGACTCACTCGATAATCACAACCCCAAATGATAATGCACCTGGTTGCTCCTTTTCTGAAGAAGCCTTACGCACAACAAGGGTGGGTTGTTAGAGTTTTTCTCTGGAGAACATTATATACCAAGTTCTCAAGAGAATCTAGTAGGCAAACAATTGAGAGACCAAAAAAAAAAAAAAATGGCTAATGTTCTTTTCTCATCAATAGATATGTTGCCTTGGTTTGAAGAATGCTAGATCTTAGGTTCACGAGTTAATAAGCCCTTCCCTGGGCTTGCATGTTGTTTGGGAATGACTGAAGCAGCACTGAGACCACATTGTTGCTCCTGTTTTTCAGATGGAGAAATAAAAATCAATGTGGAAGTTCCTACGGAAGCTAGGCCCATAGCTTAGATCCTATACACACTTCCATAGGATTGTGCTGTTTATTACATTTAAAGTATATTCCTTTCTAATCTCCTATTCTCATAAGACCAGAAAGCAGTATTAGTTATGTTTTCTCAGACTTCACACTTGAAAACAAGATAAATACTCTGACTAGTTTATAATGCTATAGGTTCCAAAAACGTATAAAACAAAAATGGTTCTTTCAGAAATGTTTTAAAATTGCAGTTTTCCTTATACAACCTCCTCTTAAGGCATTGTATTCAAAGACTATTTTGCTACATATTAATACACATCTTTCTTATAACTATCATAAGTTACCTAAAGACCAAACCCACTGATTAGATTTTTACCTAGTACTACCTTTGAACAACAATTTATATATTTTAAGATCTGTCTCACAACTAATCCCTACAAGTCCAATTTCTCATGTGCACCAAATTAGAAAGTTTAATTAGAAGAGTGACCTGATATACAGTTAATGATTGGGACCACTTGAAACAGAAAACTTCTGTAAAGCAAAAGGATACTGTCAATAGAATTAAATGTAAGTGTACAGATTGGGAAGAGATCTTCATCAATCCTATATCTGACAAAAGGCTAATATCCAGAATATATAAAGGACTCAAGAAATTAAACACTAACAAACCAAATAATCTAAGTAAAAAATGAGATACAGAACTAAAGAGAGAATTTTCAACATAGGAATCTCGAATGGTGAAGAAGCACTTAAAGAAATGCTAAAGTCCTTACTCATGAGAGAAATTCAAGTCAAAATAACTATGAGATCACACCTTACACCCATCAGAACAGCTAAGACCAAAAACTCAAGTGACAACACATGCTGGAGAGGTTGTGGAGAAAGGCGAACCCTCCTCCATGCTGGTGGGAATATAAACTTGTACAACCACTCTGGAAATCAAAATGGCACTTTCTCAGACAACTAGGAATAGTGCTTCCTCAGGATCCAGCAGGTGAAGCTATTTCACAAGCCATGCCAGCCTCTTGACTATTAGAAAATGGCTGTGCAGGGCTCTAGGTTATCCATACATGGACCTTGGTTGGAGAAACAATCTCATAGAAGATCCTTGTGCCCTGATATATTTGGTCCTTGTGGAACTCCTGTCCTCTCCAGGTCATACTCACTCCCCCTTCTTTCATATGATTCCCTGCACTCTGCTGATGATTTAGTCTTGGCATCTGCTTTGATACACTACTAGGTAGAGTCTTTCAGAGGCCCTCTGTGGTAGGCTACTGACTGTTCCCTGTTTTCTCCTACTTCCAATGCCCATCCCATTTTCCTTTCTAAGTGAGGATTGATCATCTTACCCCAGGTCCTCTTTCTCATTTAGCTTCTTTTTTTTTTCTCTATTAATTACACTTTATTCACTTTGTATCCCCCCCTGTGGTTCTCTCCCTCCTCCCGTCCCAATTCCTCCCTTCCTCCACCATCTGCATGCATGCCCCTCCCCAAGTCCACTGAAAGGGGAGGACTTCTTTTCCTTCCTTCTGATCCTAGTCAATTAGGTCTCATCAGGAGTAGCTGCATTGTCTTCTTCTGTGGCCTGGTAATGCTGCTTCCCCCACAGGGGGAGATAATTAAAGAGCAGGCCAATCAGTTCATGTCAGAGACAGTCCCTGTTCCTATTACAGTGGAACCCACTTGGATACAGAACTTCCATGGGCTACATCTGCGTAGGAGTCTTAGGTTATCTCCATGCATAGTCCTTGGTTGGAATAGCAATCTCAGGAAAGACCCCTGTGCTCAGGTTTTTTGGTTCTGTTGCTCTCCTTGTGGAGTTCCTGTCCTCTCCAGATCTTACTGTTTCCCACTTCTTTCCTAAGATACCCAGCACTCTGCCCAAAGGTTGCCCATAAGTCTCAGCATCTACATTGATAGTCTGCAGGGCAGAGCTTTTCAGAGGTCCTCTGTGTCAGGCTCCTGACTTTTTCCCTCTTTTCTCCATCTTCTGATGTCCATCCTCTTTGCCTTTCTGGATAGGAATTGAGCATTTTAGCAAGAGTCCTCCCTCTTCTTATCAGTTTCTTTAGGTGTACAGATTTTAGTAGGTTTATCCTATATTATATGTCTACATGAGTGAGTATATTCCATGTGCATCTTTCTGCTTCTTGGACAGCTCACTCAGGATGATCTTTTCCAGATCCCACCATTTACCTGCAAATTTCATGATTTCCTTGTTTTTTTATTGCTGAGTAATATTCCATTGTGTAGATATAACACAATTTGTGCATCCATTCCTCCACTGACGGGCATCTGGGCTGTTTCCAGCTTTTGGCTATTACAAATAAGGCTGCTACAAACATGGTTGTGTACTTGAGAATCTTTTGGATATATGCCTAGGAGTGCGTTAGCTGGATCTTGAGGAAGCGCTATTCCTAGTTGTCTGAGAAAGTGCCAGATTGCTTTCCAGAGTGGTTGTACAAGTTTACATTCCCACCAGCAGTGGAGGAGGGTTCCCCTTTCTCCACAACCTCTCCAGCATGTGTTGTCTCTTGAGTTTTTGATCTTAGACATTCTGATGAGTGTAAGGTGAAATCTTCGGGTCATTTTGATTTGCATTTCCCTGATAGCTAATGAGGTTGAGCGTTTCTTTAAGTGTTTCTCTGCCATTCTATATTCTTCTGCAGAGAATTCTATGTTTAGCTCCATACCCCCCCCCTTTTTTTTTAAATTGGATTGCTGCTTGGATGTAGCCCATGGTAACTCAGTATCCAATTGGGTTCCCTAGTAAAGGGAACAAGGACTAGTTCAGACATGAACTCAATGGCTGGCTCTTTGACACACACACACACACACACACACACACACACACACACACACCTGCCCCGAGGGAGAAGCAGCCTTGCTAGGCCACAGAGGAGGACACTGAAGACAGTCCTGATGAGACCTTATAGGCTAGGGTCAGATAGAAGGGGAAGTCCCTCCATCAGTGGACTTAGAAAGGGGCAGGGAGGAGATGAGGGAGGGAGCTATGGCTGGGATATAAAGTAAATAGCCTGTGATTAATATACAAGAATAAAAATTATTAAAAAAAGAAAATGGCTGTGCACTGAATGGTCTGTAGCAGAGGTCCAGTGATGGGCCCACCCCAGGAAGGAACTGAAATGAATAATGTGGATCTTACAGCATGTGGGTGCCAATCTCATCCCAGTGGATACCAGGGAAGCCTTGACGAGACTACACATCTTACTGAACACTTTGCCTCTGTTCAATAATTTAGGAAAACAGTATGTATCAAGTAACTTTAGTTGATAGAACTTAAAGGATTAATTGTAAAGAGCCTGCCAGAGGTGTACTGATCCATTTCACTTTTCTTTTGATTTTACGATTGTGATGGTTAGCTTTAATTGTCACCTTGACATAATCACCTATAAAGACAGCCTTGACAGTGATTGTCTGCATTAGGTTGGCTCCTGGGCGTGTCTGTTGTGCACTGCCTAAATTAAGTGAACTGATGTGGGAAACCCCAGTCTATAATCTGCAGCACCATTCCTGGGGAAGGGTTCTGAATGGGGAAATCAAGCTGAGCACAAGCAAGCATGTAGGGGAGGAGGGAAGAAGTGTAAGGAGGGATGACTCAAGGATGAGTGGGCACCCCTAGTGAAGCCAATGTAAAGGAAACTCAGAAAACATTTCACTTTTAAGTGTGCATTTATAACTTTAATATAGATGACTTTTTAGGGTTCTCTGGAGGGGTTTTAACCTTTTCCTTCTAATGCACTGTGTCCCTGCAAAGCCATGGTAACAATCAGTTCAGTGGAGTAAGAATGGCATTCAATAGCAAGTAGATTCCATCTTCTTTGTGTGAGGGGAGACATTTCAGTTTGTTCAGAGGACACATTTGTTATGACCAGGTACTATCCACAGAGATTGGTAGCAATGATTTCTAGGGTGACTTTCATTTCAGAGAGTCCATAAGAATCATTAAGAACATTATCAGCTACTCCCTCAGAGACTGTAATCTGGAGCATGGGTTGTCATAGAATGTCCCCTTCTTCCGGTTCTGGTGAAAAGATGTCCCAGCTGCTCAAGGCTGCAAACCAAACATCATATTTCCCTCGCTTGCAGGCAGTAACAGAAATGTCACTGGCGAGGGCTTTTCAAGCTAAGTTTTGCTTCTTCATAGCTGGTTTGTGTTGAGGAAGGTGAGTGAGTTCTCTGTAGCCCAGTCGCTTTGTATAGTGGAAGAGAGACAACAGCCACCACACAATGTCCATTCCACAAATATGCATCTTGATATAGGAAACATCTAAATTATTGCACAGGTAAGAAGGCAACAGTGAATGTTTTTAATTGGAAAATTTATTTCTATTTCAGAGACATACATGGACATACATAATATATTTATCAGTTAATTTTATTTATTACAATCTTCACATTTGTACTTGAGATTAGTCCTTAGAATTTAAGTAACTTTAGTATTTCCACAAAAATCACAGGCATTGAATCATCGAAAATACATTTTCATGATTTTTATCCTTTCTAAGTAAATTTAAAAACACTGCTAGTTGCATTAGAATTACCATCAAACACTTAAATGAAAAGCGTTTCTGCATACAAATAGAGTGTATTGGTGTATTGTTCTATACCTTTCTCATCATTCACTTAATATATAGTCTTTCTTACTTCATGCATCAGATATATGGACTATTTTTGTACCCTTTTCTGTCCTTCATTTGCCCTAAACCACTTTAAACCAAACACAACCCAGGGCAACTTTTTTTTTTTTTTTTTTTTTTTTTGGCCTGGAAAACTTGAGAAGTTTGATTTGTTCCACTTACTTTCATTCAATTGAATTTTTGGTTTCTTCTCCTCCTGCCTAAGAAGTAAACTCTCCTTTAAAGCCATCACTGTTGAAAATCCACCTAAGCAAGGCAAATTCCACGGTTTCCTTACCAACAAAAACCCTGGAGGGAGAATTAGCAGGAATGACTCCACGGTGTGTCTGCTACCAGTTTTATATGCTTGGTTGCTTGTCACTCGGCAGAAATCAATAGGTCCTCAGAAGAGCACAGGGTCTGTGCAACCTGCAGCTCTCAAGGCACAGAATGTGGGCTGAACACTTCAGCGTTGTTGCTGCAGCATTGTGCCCTCAAAGTAGCACTTGGCTCGGATTTACAAAGGGCTGCACTTAGCAAAGCTTTAATTTAAAATAGTCACAGGTGACAGCTCTATTATTTTTGCACGTTCGGTCGCATCCACAGCTGTTTTTATTTATCTCAGCTGCATGTGCACACATTTGTAGTAATTATTAGTTTCTGATGCCATTAAAGATAAATATTTCCAAAGCCTACAGAGGCTAAATTAAATTAAGAAAATCACACTCTCTACCTCACCCCTTTGGCCCTGCTTCCTGCAGGAAATTGCAGCAACTTACAACTTTGAGCCGCATTTCACAGCATCAGAAGTGCGTTGCAAAAAGGTCATAGCTTTTAGTGTTATTATTCTTTTCCAACAGGATACCAATACTTTCTACCCTATACCTAACACACCAAGAGTGAGTTTGAATATATGAAGTTTTTCATATATGCACAAAATATTGTAAAACTGTATTTGGTTACAGGAAGAATTTTTGAAGCATGTGTCAAAGACTTTTGGCTGGGAACATTTGAAGTCTTGTTTCTGAGTGAATGATTTTTATCTTAAGTGTTCATTTGTTTGTTTAGCTGTTGGCTTTTTCACTGCATCTGACGGGTTCAAACAAAGACTCAGTCAGTGGTTTTGCCACTAGTAATGGGGGAAATAAGAAAAATCCTGGAAAGTTAGGAGGTTTAAGAAATATTCAATAACCTGGCATGGTAGTGCAAGCCTGAAATCCCAGGACTCAGGGATGGAGCATGGGGGGGGGGAGGGGCGCTGGGGTAGGCTGGGGTGTAGTGTAGTCAAGGCAGGTAGGTTTCTGTGAGTTTGAGACCAGCCTACACATTGAGTCCAGGAAAGCTGAGGCTACACAGAGAAACCCTGTCTGGAAAAAAATTACAATAAAATGAGGGCATAGATTAACAAGATACAATAAGTCTTTCTTCTCCTTCCTTTTCTTTTCTTTTATCTATTTTATCTTATCTTTTATTTTCCTTCTTTCCTTTCCTTTCTTTCTTTGACTCTTGTTTTCCAGATAGGTAGATTAAAATTTGTAATATGGTACCTAATTTGAAAATTGAACATTGAAATGAATTTATAAAAAAATTCTGCTTTATGAGGTTTGACAAAGTTGATTTGTTTTAGAGAGAAAATCAAATGACTTTATTTAAGGTATGAAATAAGATGGAATATGTTTTACAGGATAGCTGGCTGCTTCTCAGTCACAAGAGTCTCCCTTGCAACTGTTGGTTTATCTTATGCTATTTATAGCTGCATCAGTTACAAGCATTTTGTAAGAAAAACTGCATATTAACTTATCCAACAATGTGTGAGGAGGTCAGTTTATTTTGTTCAGGAATATAAGAAAGAGAAATGTAATTCAGCA
This sequence comes from Psammomys obesus, assembly GCF_907164565.1. Classification (NCBI taxonomy): domain Eukaryota; kingdom Metazoa; phylum Chordata; class Mammalia; order Rodentia; family Muridae; genus Psammomys; species Psammomys obesus. The sequence goes on from NW_026590699.1 coordinate 10,677,393, forward strand.
AGCATAAAATCTAAATGTAGAAATAAACATGTTTGTCAATAGAAACCACAAAAGACAAATATTTGTGTTTAACAGAAACAAATTATGTAATATAATTTTTATGTTGTTATCTTAAACATAAAGAGATTTCTGATACTGTCATTTATCAAGCTCCATTTCTGAATTTTGTATTTATGACTGCTGGCATGTTCCATGGAATGGAAGTACTAATAGCTAAGGCCATTTTTGTAAAGAATTTCAGGTAGCAACACCAGGTTTGCAGTGGTGTTTTTGGTAACTACTTTGGTTTCTAAGAAAGGATATTTTATTTTCCTAAATAAAGTGATCTTTATCTGACATGCTCCCCATCTCAATGTTATTTTTACCTAAGGAAATCAATTTCTGTGCTGGATTCTTGAAGGGGCTATGCTTCTTCATGGGAGCACGACGGGAATTAAAGCCTTAGCTCAGCTTCCAAGTCCCTGCCGCCACCTCAGTAGCCAAACATTCACTATTTTAATTCTTTAGTTTGTCCATGTGGGGGGTGTGGCCTATGACAGGTGATAATGGAGGTTGTTATCTGTAGTGCTTGTGGAGATACTTGAATATACATGTTAACACATTTTAACAGTGTTGAGGGTACCGTGGAATTACAGCAAATGTCTTAAATAAGAACCTTTGAAAGCTCATGGAAGTCAAAACAAAGTATTAGTCCTCTAACTTTTGCAAAAGCTGTGTTGAGCTTTCATAGATGCACTTTTTTCAATATTTTTAATTTTTTATTTATTAGAATTTATTCACTTTGTATTCCATCTGTAGCCACCTCCCTCATCCCCTCACAACCCCGCCCTTTCTCCCTCCCTTTTTGTATCAATTAAAAATAATTATTTTAAGAGGTAATGAACATTCTATCTCTATACTGAGTTTTATACTTTTATTAACAATTATGTAAATCAAGTGTCTTCAGTGCTGTTAGCATGTACCCCTCCTCTTACTGTAACAACCTTAGATGAAAAGCCATGGGAAAGGACAGACTGGTTACATAGTCTCCCACTGACTCCACTTTCCTTCAGTTGTTGTTATCACAAAGTAGCAAATACTTTTAATCTGGAAGCTCTTCATTGTTCCATCTCATGATATATACTACTCCATTAATTGTGTGAACATTTTTTCCTACTGACCCCAAGCTCCTGAAATAACAACTCATGAAAATCATTAAATATTATGCAAATACCTTAGCCATATAGCTGGGCAGTTCTATGTTTAACTCATAACTTAATGACACATTTATATTAATCTGCATTCTGCCATGTGTCTGGTTACCTATGCTCAGGTACCATGTGTCTGTTCTCCTCACACCGTGCTGGATGAATCTTTTGTGCCTCTTTGTCCCAGAATCTTTTCTGCTTACTGGATGTCCCACTTTCTTTTCTGCCTAAGCATTAGGGCATCAGATTTTTTTTTTATTGACAGGCATGCACAAAATAAACAAACTATTCTCTCAACAGTTTCCTCTTTAAGTCGATATCTTCTCTTAACACAACACCAGAGCTGGCACTTTATATATTAGTTGAGTTTCTTAAGTTCAGAACTCTGGGGGTTCAGGCATATGAAACTGATAGAGACCTCATGTGATTGTATTTTCTGTCTGAGAGAGAATGATTACAAGGCAATAGTGGATGCTGGAGAGTGGACAGCCTCCAGACTTAGCAGTGCCACAAGAATTAGCACAAATCCCTCCCTAGGACATTGCCCAAATGGCTCCCTTCTCACTAGACTCCATCTTACAAAAGTCCCATGGTGCCTTTAATATCATCACTAATAGGACTAAGTTTCTACATATTAACTGAAGAGAAACCAGAATCCGTATCCAGAACAATGGTACCACCACACAGCATCCTTGATCTTTCAGATTAGAGCTGGTGAACCCTATACTTGTTTTCTCCATCTTACTATGACCTTGGGGATCATATTGAATCAGATTCCAATCTGAATTGTGAGTTATTTTAGAGCCTAGGAATATTTGATGCATTTTATACAACTTTGCTCTCTCAAAATAAGGTGTTTATAAACATGACTATTACAATATCCAATATGAGATCTGACAGTGTTCTCCCTCCTTTGAAATGTTTGAAGACTCCAAATGGATACAAACAAAATAAGAAAAAATAGACACATCTTAAGTCATCGAACAGCAAAGGGGATACTTTATGGAAATGAAGTCACAAGATAATAATTTGAATTTGACAAGGTGATAATTAAAGTCCCCAGATAGAACTCTTCCACATCTGTATGCCTTTCAGTAAAGTTGGTTAGCATATTAACTACTGCTGGAGAAGACTAGAAAATATTCATGGAATGTAAAACTGCAAATTATTATTCATTTCAATTTGTATAATAAGTGTAACAAAATGCAGTGCATACAGGATTACACAAGAGATAGGAAACTCTATTATAGACCCTTTTAAAACCCAGGTGAGATTCTTAGATAACAACTTTTATCTTGCAATAGTCAAGATATTTAAGTATGAATTGCTACTTTTCACAGCTCAAAAGCAATTTTATCTGTCTTTAATGTTTTTTTAAGTGAGATAAGTCCTCATTTTGAACAACTACATTAAATGTTTGGTATTTTATATTAGGACTACTCATGTACCAACATATATATTCATACAAATAAATCTCAGTAAAACCTACAGGTTTACTGTTCTCTATTGTTTTTCCAGAAGAATAAATGGGATGCAGTGACCAGAGAAAAGGAAACAGAGAACCACACATATGCATGTGTGTGCGTGTGTGTGTGTGCCCACACACACACACACACACACACACACACACTGAATAAAAATTTCAATTTCACATTTTGTGGTAATTTGGCATACTTTCCTTTTCACAATTATATTTGATTATATACGAGTTTTAATTCTGACATTTATATGAGACATAATTTGAACATAATGATGGAAAGAAATTGTGTGAAATTTTGGTAGGAGTATGGAAGTGTGCCTGTACACTGTGGTGCTGGATGGCACTCCAGCACGACCCGGCACCTGCTGACATGTGCACAGAACGCGTTCTGCGGAAGTTTCATTGAGGAAATGCAAGGATCTCTATGCAGAAAGTTGTGTTAGAACTTTTATTCTGTGTATTCAAGGCAAGGCGCACTGATGGTATTTTACATAGTACAAAAATTATAGCACTGATATTTAATAATGCTTGTGAAAGAGGCTTTGGTTCACAGCCAGGCATCCTATATGTTAAAGGTAAGGCTCTATGTGGCTCTGTTCTTTGAGGGAGTGCCACCTTTTGAGGTAGGACCTATTTAGAAGTTAGGTGACCAGGGCCTTCTTTGAAGGAGGTACTGGGCTCTTGGCTCTTTCCTTTCTCTCTAATCTTCCCATCTCTCACTGGGAGAGCGGCTTTCTTTCCCATGCTCCTTCCAAGGCATTCAGTCTCACGACAGCCACAAGGGCAACTGGAGAAATGGTGTAAGACTTCTGTTACTACAAGCCAGAGAAAACCTTTCATACTTAAAATTTGACAAGGCCACTTACTCTAAGGGGGACTGGTGACTGAGATGGGCACTCAGTTGGGTAAATGATGGTGTCTGGGGAAATGATGACTAGAGTCAAGGCAATAGAATCGTGGTTATAGAAAAAGATCTCATGAAAGGCAATCAAATGGATGGAAAATGTTTCTGGGAAACTCATGACAAGTCTATGCAAGAGAAAATAATTTATACTTGAGGGAGACAGGGAAGAGAGAAGAGGGAAGATGGGGAAGAGACAGACAAGGGGAAAATTAGACAGTTACAGGTTGTCATATAGAAGAAGAAATAAAGACAATTGATCAATAAGTACCGTACATGGCATTCTAGAAAACAGGGGCAGAAAACCAATCAAAATGTAAAGCAGAATTTGCTGGAGATCGCATGAGGTGAGAGTCCAGGTTGCTCTCCTCAATGACAGTGGCACAGCCATACACACATGTGGATGAGAGCAGGCATTACACATGGCGCTGCCTGTGGAAGAGGAAGAATTCTGCAGCCACTGGAAAAGTCTAATCGGTCCTTTAGACTCTGGGTTGGAGATACTTTTGTAAATGCTCCTCACGTGCCCCCCTGGGAAATTCATGAAAAATATATGCCTTGTAGCGTCTGTAATTTATAATTCACATTTTGTGGATTTTTCTGTCTTTTTGAAGAGATTTTTATGTGCATACATGTTCATGCCTGTTTATGTAGTGTATGAGTGCAGGAGCTGTCAGAGCACAGAGAGGGCTTCAGATGCCATGGGGCTGGAGTTCCAAGAGTTTGTGGTCTGCCCTGTGTGAGCTGAGGCACAGACTCAAGTCCTCTGTAGGAGCAGGAAGTACTAGACATGAAGCCATCCCTCCACCCCACATTTCTATTTAGATTGTTTTCACTTCATGAGGAAAAACAACCTGTGGATCTGGATTTCTAACAAATGCCACTGGCATCAGCTCGGCAGCTACTTGGCTGAACCTATCATTCTCCTCGCAGCTTCGAGTTTTGAGTTCAGACCCTCTAACTGCATAGCCTCTGTTCTCATGTCTCTATCTCTTAGTAAGCACGAAAAGATCCTACTGTTATAGCCAAATATGAAATATGGTGTATTATATAACTGAAGTTTAGTTTTGAAGAACATATGTCTGTGGATAAAATAGAACAAAAAAGGAGTTTGTTTTTTTTTCCTCCAATTTCATGACTCTCGGTTTATCTCAGATTCTCATTTTAACCTTATTTTAAGACATTAGTTTCCTTCTACAATTTTTTTCCTTGCTGCAGTCTGGACTATCTTCGCAAAATAAAAGCACATGTTATTTATTTTCTCATTTCCTCCTCTTACTACTGCACACAGAGACCTTCTGACCAGGTTTGCCCCTCCTGGGCAGCTCTCAGCTTCCTTAACAAAGCCAGAATTTAGAGAACAAAATTCTAGCAGACCTGAGCCACACAACACATGGAGATGTGCTGGCCATGCCCACTAGGATTTCTCTGTTTCTGAGCCAGGAATACTGGCTTCCTTATTTTCCAGGAGATAAATGAGAATCCGGGGAAATGATTACAATGTTACACACAGTGATTTCAGGATTTTTTTCTGATTTTCATTTTGACTTGTGAGAAAACAAAATCTACTTGGTAAGTTATTTAAAAGTTCCTTTATCATAATAATGCAGTATGAAATGCTAAAATGTTAACATTGAATTTTTCTAGTGCAATGATTTTTAAAATAAAAAATCATAATTTATTGCTATTATTCACCTGATTTTCTTCTAGATAATATATGCATATATATGTAAAAGTGTATATACATGTGTATATGTGTGTTTGAATATATACACGTTTATATATCAACCAACACAAAACTTTCTACTCTTATTTAGCAAAATGTAATTAAAAGTTCTACAATGTAGAACAAACTTGTATTTATCTGTCTATCTATCTATCTATCTATCTATCTATCTATCTATCTATTTATTTATTTATTTATCTATTTACTTATTTATTATTGGCTTTGAGGCAGGGTATCTCTGTGTACCCATGGCTGTCCTGGACTCACTTTGTAGACCAGGCTGGCCTTAAACTCGCAGAGATCCACCTGCTGCTGCCTCCCGGAGTACTGGGATTACAGGCATGCAATAGCCTTGAATTTTTAACATTTAAAAAATTGTATTTCTGCTGCACAGTTCACTGTTTCATACATGTGTCCTCACATTACACTGAAGACACGGCTCAAGACGCAGAGCAGTTTCTCGCTACAGCTTTCAGTGACCACATGATCAGAGTCACCTTTGAACCCAGAACTGTTTTGATCATCGATTAGTGCTTTTGAGCTTGCTCTGAGTTGATAAACTTTGTTCAAGCTTGTTATGTTTCGTTTAAAATAAGGCCCTATCTCATCCTGCATTAGGCTCCCCTGATCCTCACGGAATTAACCTCCCCAAGATTCGTACGCTCTCCTGCACCTCTGCTTTTGCTGAGTGTTCTGTGCACTCCAGAACAGAAAATCTCCCTCCAGACCCAAGTGTAGACTGCAGCCATGGTACAGGAGAAATTTTTGAAACTTGTTCTGCATTTTTGCATATTTATTTTCGAAGTATTTTATAAGAGTAGAAATTAACTAGGGCTAGTTCTTACAGATGTCTTGTAGGCAGAGAAGAACCAACTGACATTGACCATCATAGATAATAATTTCTTCCTCAGAAGCTTCTTAAATTCACAGTAGAAAACTATAGTTTCTTTGATTTCAGGGAAGGGAGCGGATAGTTTAATGATGTGTGTGTGTGAATATATGTATGCATATATATAATTTGGCAAATAATTTATTATTATTAATATTTATTATTAATATTTAACATATATAATATACTCATGTACATATGTATGAGAGGAGAGAAAAGAGAGAAGAGCAATTTCTACCGTTTCAGGAATAGGGCAGTTTGAGAATTTATGGAATTAACATATATTCTGATTTGTTGATATTATAAAATATTTTTTCACTGTTAGCGGTTCCTACTTTAAGACTGTTGCTTATGGAAAGTCGTTTATCGTCCTCCGTGGTCAGCTCTCTGTGTCTGCCTGGGTTGGCTGTGCAGCCTCCCCTCTCGAGACAGCAGCCTACTGGGCATCCCTCGGCCCCGCACCCTGCCTTGACCACTGGCTTGCTGGCAGGGTGTGAGGAGATGTGTCCGGAGCTCTGGTGCTTCTACTACATCCCCAGAAGGAAACGCTGCAGGACACCAACAGCTCCCAGCATGAGGATTTGGGTCAGCTGCCCACACCTAAGCGGTAATCTGGAGTCACAGCGGCCCATATCAACAGACCCATGGCTTTGTCCCAGCTGACCGAGAAGGGAATTCATCGACTGCTTAATTCCACCTATTTATAAAACAGCACGTTGTGTTAAAAACTTTACATACATACTGCATTTAGCAAGGATTTCCAATCCGTGTTCTAGACACATCTAAACGGGGCATGCGTAGCTATAGTCTAATTCCAACTGTTTTTAGAGGACTCAGAAAGGTTTGGTCCAGCCTAGCAGGGTTGCTTCATTTAGGACGGTTGCAGCCTCCCCGCCCCGAAGAACCATTGCAAGGAGAACAAAGGCTGGAGTTAGAAGAGAGCTACAGGCTTGTGCCCAGTTGCCTGTCTGAACAGCAGGCTGTGATATACAAAGCTGTGGTGTATATAAACATTTTTCAGGGATTTTCAGAAATTCTTGAGGAGAGAAACCCCATAAAAGACTAGATTTTCTGCCATAACATACAAAGAGACACGAGCTATTGGTATTTAAGCATTAAAGGGAAGCATGACCCAACCCCGAAGGCTGAATAAGTGTCAGACACCTGGTTTACATTTCTGCAGATCTTTACACAGAACAACCCAACCTTCTAAGCACGATGGAAAGTAGCATAACAAATCTATTAAGCACAGTGCCTCTTAACCCGTAACATACAGCATACAGCAGTCCTGCCAGAGCTGTTAATATTTATTCAGATCTTTCTAGGGTCACGCTGGCCCCCAAAACATTATTCTTTGAGATTTTAGCTGATCTAAAACCTTATCAGGTAAATAATTTAACTATCACTATTAAATAACTGAGTAAATTTCAGCTCAGAAAAGTTTGATATCTAAACCAAAATAAAACAGCAAAAATATTGTGTGGTTTATTTCCTACATAATGTGGCTTTGATATTGTTCTTTTATCCCTGTTTTCAACATCTGTGAAACACACTGTGTTCTTTAGAAACGAGATGTGTATATGTAGAAATAATATATGGGCAGAGATTAAGTAGATCTTCATTCCATTAAGATTTGGTCTATAATAGAAATAACAGGTACTGGGTAACAACATTCCTATAGTGAGAAATATAACTGATAGATTTACTAGTTTATTGATAATATTTTCGAATATTTAGTCCATTGTGAAAATGTCTATCTACGTGATACTGAGTCAAAGCAGTCTGCTTTCTCCGCAAAATAAACGTATTAATCGAAACAGCGCCTTTTATATTTAAGAGTGATACGTTTTCTTTTTAAAGGTCTTAAATGGAGAACATTATAATGAAAATATGTCTCAAATATAGAATTCTCTATAGGTGAAATTCCTCTCCAGCAAACAGTGGGACAGTGCTTTTGTTTGGCCTCCCTTTTCTCTGAGAGTGGACAGGCAGCCATGGGCTCTGCTTGGAGGTGTCCTGTACCCACTCTCCTCTGCAGTCACTTTGACAACACCTCACTGGCGGATGGCCAAGCTCTGTAGTTAATCACACCAAAGCAGACTGTGGACTGACTCCTTTAAGGCTAAATACGTCCAGTCTAAACATGAAACTCTTAAAGGAAATTAACTGCCATATTTTAAATTGTTTATAAATTCAAAAAGATTAGGTAAAATGTAATTCCTGAAACAATTAGAATAAAGAAAGTGATAACTCATTTCTCAAAAACAACTAAAAAGTGATGCCCTAAGATTTAGGTTAAAAAATTACAAAATGTATTTTATTCTTTAATAAATATATATTTTGTTAATAACTCAAATGTTCTCAAACCTCAAAAGTTATTATATTAGGATTAAAGTATATCCTCTTGATGTTATCAAAATGTATTACATTGCTTATTTCTGAAATTATTTCTATAACCATTTTCATTAAAATAATGAATTATATTTTATGTAAATGGAAACTTTTAGTTTATATAAAAGATCCAGTATTTTAATGTATAACTTAATCTAAATTTTAATAAGTTATCAACATTGACAAGGTTCTATGTGCATCTATAATTCCGGATTATATAAATTTATAAACACAAATACCTATATAAAATTTGTCTGTTTATTTAATTAAAAGACATACACATGTTTAAAAGATGGAAATCCTATATGCATTCATATTCCCATTACCTATGAGTACATACATTCTGAGAGTAAAAACCAATTCTAATTTAAAAAATGTATTAGCATTTACCTACCTTAAGATAGATATCTCTTTGGTATTATGATTCTGCCATTACTTACAGTCATAAAAGTTTCCTAATTTATTTTTCTCATAAATTAGGTTTGTTTGTTTTTTTTTTTTTTGCCTGATAAGAGTTTTTATTACTTAGAACTTAATAATGGTCATTACTATTCAAATTTTAAGGGCATATTCTCAGGAGGGGATGAAATAAAATTATCTTAAGGAATCAGAAGGAATCATCTAACATTCTCATCTGCTATGGTCCACAGAGAATATTTACTCAGCTATCTTTTCACATTTCAGAAATTTAGTTAATCATCACAATAATTTACATGTCTCCATCTTCTAGCCAGTGAGAAAAATGCTAAGATGGAGAAGTTTCATTAAGTCCTATCTCATGTGAAAATATTTGAGATACACCAATTCTAACTGAATACTTGCTTTGGCGGTGGTTTCAAAGCTAAAAAAAAAAAAAAAAAAACACTTAAAATGAAACATAATAGCCAAACCTTTACAATGCATGCTCTGTATTTTATTTGGATGGCAATTTAATAATCTACTTAAGTGTGAAGAGGAAAAGATTCCGTCTGCATTGATGGTGACACACAGCTCGAAATGATGGGCAGAGAGCCTTGCTCTGAGCATGTATTGCATTTAAACTTCACGGTGGTTTCTGTGAACTATAGGCAGACCATAAGTTGACTAAGATCACACAATAAGAAAGTAATAGAATTCGAAATTGATCCCAGGAAGTTATTTTCAAAGACTTGTCATTTGACTATCGGCTCTAGCTTGCTGAGTTTGAGGTGATCAACCTGGGAATTTATTCTTATCGTTTTAAATAATACTCAAGTAGACTCTATAATTGAGTCTCGGATATATAAAAATTCATGTTTTTTTGTTTGTTTGTTTTTTAGTATGTCAAAATTCTCTACAGTAAGCTAATCATGCTGGAATAGAAGACATTATTTTATTTCAATCACATAAATCCTTCTTTTCTAGTGTTTTTCTAAGGAAAATTTTTACTAAAAAATTATTCCAAGCTGAAGCAGCTGGAAAGTCACTGGTATTGTTTGGCTGAAAAAAAAATCAGTTATTTAGAACTTGTGGTACACTGACCCTACAAGCATGCGCACACACAGACACACACACACACACACACACACACACACACACACACACTTCTCAGTAACACAAGACAGACGGGCACATCAAAACAATATTTTATGGCTCAGTGAGATGGCTGTGTGGAGAAAGGTGGCTCACAATAACCTGAGATCTGAGTTTGATCTCCAAGACCCACCTGATAGAAGGAAAAGCTGTCGCCAGCTTGTTTACCTTCCATCTTTGTCCTGTGTCCTATGCAAACAACTTTTGAACAACTTACCTCCCCATATACATGTTTACTAAATACATAGATAAATGTAAAACATGAATTCATCTCCTTGTGAATACATATTTGACACACAGATTCCCACATTTAAAACAAGTAAGCAAATGAACAAACTAAAAAGTAACTAGAAATTGTAAAAGTGGAAAAGGTTCAATCAGCAGTATAAGGAAAATGAACTGTTAGTGGTATCAGAGCAGAGATTTAGGAGGAGGCAGGTTAGAGGCTCAGTCCTGTTTAAGATAAATTAACATGTTGCATCGTTTTTTCCATATCACCTCACTTCAATTTTAAATTCTGGCACAGACTTACATTCCCAGCATTCTCTTCTCTGAGAGCTACCTGGCTAACTGCCATTCTGACCCCTCGCCCATGTTTACTCTGAGGTCATCATGTCAGTATAGTCTCACTACATCTGCATGTTGGCTTTATGGATCTGGTTAGACCAATGACTGCTGCCAGGCAACCTCTGATATCATTGTAATCCCACCTATATGCTAAATGCTCTCACCGCCATTGCTATGACGGTTAACAGTTGGCATGGCAACAACTGGACTGATAAAAAAATGAGGATAGAAAGAGTACATGCCCAAGTTCCCAGAAAATCTCTGCTCCTTCTCAGAAATGACATGAATATTCATCATCGTTTTTTAGCTTAGCCTCTGGTTTTACTTAATTAACCCTATATTTGTAACCTCCCGACCCGGAATGGCTGAGAATTTGATTTGAGAGTTTGTCTCTTAACTCTGTCCTCACTCAAGTGGGAAGTGTTCCTCGCTGCTCAATGGATATCCAGCCATATTATTGGTTTCATAGTCCTTCGAGGGAAAACGATTCAGTTTGGCGCAAAACACTGCACTGGTTTCTTTCAGCATTCAATCGGAATATAGCCATGAATTATAACCACAGTACAGGGAGAAATTGGTGATTTATTTATTTAGAGTCTAGTATCAAGTTTTCCTTAAACCTGTGCCTGAAAATACCACACACACACACACACACACACACACACACACACACACACACGCACGCACGCACGCATGCGCGGTCTTTCAACATACATTCAAACCTGCGACTGAACCACATTATATCAAGATATGTCTGGGAATTCTCTGCCTCTGGGAACTGTTCTATTTTGGCAGAGATAGACTTCTTATGGCTGTAAAGTAGCATTTTGCTGTCTGTTGCTACACATCCTCATTAATTTCTGAAGTGTCCGCCAACAACTCAATTCAACTCAGCTCTTTGTCATGGCGATTTCTCCAACATTATAGGTAGTGACATCAAGCCATCTGGGAAATCTTGTCAAAGTTGGAGCAATCTTGCCTAATGTAACCCATCTACCAACCAGCTCACCTGTGTGTAGGGAAAAGGAATTATACAGAAATGATCTTCACAATTGGAGAACCATCGGCTTCCATGTGAGTCTACCCCAGCTGTACACACCGTTTAGCTTTGCAGAAAGTCTTAAACAGTTTAATCTCTGGTCCCGAGACAGTAACTGCCATTGACTTACCACATTGCACTAAACGCTAATTATCACAACTTTTTGAAATGGAGGCAAATTTTATGTCTCACCCACAACCATGAAATTCTACCTGAACTGGTAAGTCTAAGCTAGGTCCACCGAACAGAGAAAGATGCAGAAGCAGAACATGGATTCTCTGAACCAATGGTGCTCACGTTAGACAAATCTAGTTTACTCAGTGGCCTAGAACTGGCATCTACCTATAGCATTAATACTATAAACATATCTTAATTGTCCTGGAGAAAGGGTGACTTTAGAAATTAAAGTTATTTACCATTAACTTCTAAAGCTAGCATTGGGATATTATCTAACAGAAAATGTTCCACAGACCAATTTACAACTCAGTATGATTACAGGCTATTTTGAAAAAAAGAAAATTTAATTGTAGAAGTTTATTTCTCAGTTGATGATATGAAAACACTAGGGGAATGTGATTTTCTCAGTTACATAGAAATGTTGGAACTAGGTTTAGAATCATATACCCAGATTCAGACCTCATGCTGTACAGCTTTAATAAGTGTCGCTATGTGAAAATATCCTTTTTTGAATTTACATATTAGACGCTGAAGTCAGGGCTTCCCATATAGTGAGCAAATATTCAGAAAGAGAGTCTATATTTAATTACTTTAAATATATGCATACATACACAATAAACTCATATATGTATAATATATGTTTATTTGTAGTATAATATATTGTTATAAAATATATACTATAATTATGCTATCATACATTATTATATTATATTACATATGAATGTGCTCAGACATTAGCATTCACTGACTTCTCCCCTGATTGACCAGACTATCACACCCACTATCCTGGGCTCAGTCACCCTGTTCGGCGGTGTGAAATGTCACAGGGACTGCCCTGGTGGACAGCTACATCACTGAAGCATGACAGTGTGCTAAATGTCTCATTACCCCAGTAAATGATGTTGTGTATCTTGCGAAGGAGAAAATTAATCCTGGTGCCTTCTTAACTCTCACCAAGATCAGACAAACCACAGCGAGAGAGAGAGAGAGAGAGAGAGAGAGAGAGAGAGAGAGAGAGAATGCAGCAGCTCAGTGGGAGAGATGGCCACCATGACTTTCAAACAACCCTTCACTGTCAGGTTCTGTTCTGAAGAGATTTTCCTCACAGAATTCTAACACAGAATTCTTGCCCGCACCTCCTCCCGCACCTTTCAAAGGGCAGCTAATATAGTTAAATGTATTTCACCCTCTGGTAAAAGTAAACAGGAGTTTACTGTGCTCCTTGAACCATTGTCATTTCATGAGCAAATATGTTCTACAAACTGCATAAATGCAGCAGTAGAATACTTGGAAATATTTGTGAGGCAAAACAGATAATTGTGTTTTCAAGCTCTTTGAAATGTATATGTAAACTGTTATGTGCCTGAGGTTCAATACAAAGATAAATAGTTCTAGTCATCACTCAGTAATGTGCCAATTACAAAAATATAATGTGTGTTTCTGTGAGAAAATAAAATGATAAAAATATTGTAGTCATATTAATAATTTGATTTGCTTCATTCATCTATTTGAGTTATCTTTTCATAAAATTAGATAATGTGTACTTCTGACAAAGAGAAATTCATTATATAAAAAGAATATTTTCATGTTAATTAATGCTGAGGAGAATATTTTTCCAAAGAAAAAGAAAAAGACCGAGAAGGTAGACAGATTGGGGCTGGAGAAAAGGCGAGTGAGGAAGACCAGATTGAAATTATTAGTTGCCTGAAAAGGTAGCTATTGGCTCTTTACATTTGTAGAAGTGCCTCTATTAGCTCTGAGGATTCAGCTGTTTACAGCAGTTGATAAGCCTGTTGCTTTTAAGGTTATCCACATCCATTAGTTCTCCTTTTTTACCTCTGTTAAAAATCTGAAGTTGTCAGACTGAAGTCACAAGATCAGCTAATGTTCTTGCCAGACTCAAGCATGTCCCCAGGGGTGGCTACAGCCTTCTGAGTCTCCTGGCATAGTACCCCAGTGACACCAGAGGATGCTAGCTGTTGCATTTATCCCTTCAGAAATGTTGAAATAGATATCAACAAGTATAGAAACCATGTTTAACATGTTTAACAGGCCTTTAATGACAATTTCTTATAAATACTTCATAATTGAGACTAAACTAGAGGGCCTATTTAAAATTCATTATTTTATCTGACTCATTAAAGTTTGGTATGTACCTATAATTTTTAAATTGGTGAAATTATTTTCTGGTTTCCACCTCAAGTCCACTGGTGATTACTTTCTGCTCTCTACTTACCAGCTGTCACACATTTCTCCCTCTCTTCCAAGCTTTTGATTCATCACTTTTGGTTATGTTTTGTAGAAAAGAAAGGAAGAAATGACAAAAAAATAGAATTAATTTCTAAAATGTAAAATCCCAAAGACTGAATAATAAATATGATTGTCAGTACTGTGTCTTACAGACAGTTATCACAGAGGCTGTTTTTAAAGATAAATACGATAATGCTAGGAAGGCATATCCGTCATTAAAAAGCTCCCTCGCAGGAAGGAGGGCCTGGATGCAATCTCAGGACCCACGTAGAAGAGCAGGGCATGGCGACACACACTCAATCCCGCTGGCGGGGAATTGGCATGTGCATGTTTCTGGGGCTTGGTAGCCAGCCAGAGTCGCCCATTTGGCAAGCCTAGGTCCCAAGGAGAGCCCTGTATCTTAATTTGGGTACCTCATGAGCAATGGCACCTTCATGTTGACTTCTCACTTCTACATACATGTACTTACACGTGGTCTGCGCTTGTACACAGAGCCACACACATGCACACATAATAAGCAAGTGGATAAGATCCCTTATCCCTTATCTCAATTATCAGGGTATTATTACAGAAATTATGTCATTTTGAAGGGCCTCTGTAAAGAATAACAACAAAGAGAAAGTTAACAGTGAATATAAGTGGAAAGCAGAAGCCAGCCTTGGCTAGTTTTGAGCACGGCAAACCATGAGTACTCAGGGAAGTGCAAGACTCGAAACTTCCTAGAGTGACTGCCTCATTACCCACCATCTACAGTGCTCTTCAGCCTTCCCGACTTCATTTGTCTGTGTCTGGTGTATTCTGACCCCAGGTCCTTCCACTCACGTCCAGTAATCTGTGTTCTTGTTGGTTCAGGGGCTTGAATGGCTTAGTCCACTCTGGAAAGCTTGAGGCAGATTAGAAAGGTCTGTCTGAAATGCAGTTAAGAGAGAGAACTGCACAAGCAGCAGGCGAAGGTGGAGCTGATGCTGGATGCTGAGACTGACACCTCAAGGACCGCCATGGACATGTGTGCTGGATCTGGGGCTGCTCTGTGTTGCACCTAACTTGCAGGCAAATTAAACAGTGAATGAATCGTGTTGTGCACACTTTTCACATAGCTCACAAAATTCATGATCTTTAGCTGGGAATACTGGAAACAAGCTTTTAATCCCAGCACTCAAGATACAGAAGCAGGTAGATCGCTGCGAGTTTGAGGCCAGCATAGAGCGTTCTAAGCCTTCCACAGCTGCATGGGAAGAAAAATTCACGATCTTAATCAATAAGAAGAAATTGGTGTGTGGGTTCATTTCTAGGTCTTCTATTCAATTCCATTCTATGCCAGTACCATGTAGCTTTTATTACTGTTGCTCTATAGTACAGCTTGAGATCAGGGATGGAGATACCTCTAGAAGATTTTTTATTGTAGAGGATTGTTTTAGCTGTTCTGAGTTTTTTATTATTTCATATGAAGTTGAGAATTTTTTCTTTCAATATCTGTAAAGATGCTTAAATCTCATTTGGAATGGCAAACAGGATAGATACAAGAAGCAGTTGAAGAGAGGAAACAGGATGGGATTCTACTATAGAAGGTCCTCTGAAAGACTCCACACAATAGAGGATCAAGGCAGATGCTGAGACTCAGGGCCAAACTTTGGGCAGAACACAGAGAGTTTTATGGAGAAAGAGAGGGGTGGTGTTAGAGGAACATGGAAGGAATAGGAGCCCATAAGAAGACCAACAAAACTGAAAGATCTAAGCCCAACAGGACCTGCAGAGACTGATGCACCAGTGGAGGACCATGAACAGAAAGGACCTAGATCCCCTTCTCAGATGTGGCCCATTGGCAGCTCAGTCTCCATGTGGATCTCTAGTCAGAGAAGCAAGAGCTGCTTCTAACATGAACTCAGTTGACTGCTCTTTGATCACTCACCCCTAATGATGCAACCTTGCCAGCCCATGGAGGAAGAGGATCCATACAGTCCTGATGAAACCTAACAAGCTCTGGGAAGATGGCAATAGGGGAAAACTCCCCTTTCAGTGGACTAGGGAGTGGGTACGAGGGAAGGAAGGATGGAAGGTGGGACTGCGGGAGTTGATGGAGGGGCTTCAATAGAGATATATAATTAATAAATTATGAAGAAAAAATTTAGAAAGAATACATTGCTAAGTTGCTTCCATGAAAATTAAGCCATGATTCACAATTAAATAAAGAACTTTTGACTCTTAGAAGCCACTATTAAGAGAATTGATATGTAAGTCTGAGTGCAATATTTATAAAGGGCCTACCTAATGCGAGGTCTGTATTTAGAACATATAATAAAACTTTCAGATCTCAAACTAAGAAAACAATTATCAATTCTGTAAATTATAGACTAAAGCTATAGCAGAAATGTGGCAAGTGGATAGTTGGATAGAATATATTGCATGAAAAATGCCTCATAACACTATTCATTAAGGAAATATATAGAAGAACACATCACCACATATTGTGATGTATTCTATTGTGCAGCTAACTCCATAAAAGTTCACCTTAGCTCTGGTGGGGTGGAAAAAGCGCTCATATCTGATCAGAGTGTAAAATGATCCAATCACTTTGTAATGCAATGCGTGCTTCTAAAGATACATGTGTATCTACCGATTTGATCTAGACACATGATCTAGGCATTCACCCACCGATATGAGTAAAGGCCTATGTCTGTTAAAAGCTTGTATTCAGACCAGGTGTGGGGCCCAGAATCCAGCCCCTGGGAGGCAGGAAGATCAGAAGTGCAGTGCTAGCCTGATCTCCACAGTGAAGCTGGTCTCAAAACACAAACAAATAAACAAGCAAATAAAGACATGAATGGAAGTTTTATCACAGCTTACTGTATAGTGGCTAAAAGCTAAGGGGAGAATAGTTACGGTTCATGAGCAAGTGGGTTGAGAAGACATTGTGGTATAACGAGATGCCATGAAGCATGGGTAACTCTAAAATCTCACTCACAGGAGAATTTAGTGTTAATTTTTGTATCTGGCAGGGCTGTAATAAATGAAGACTGGGGCATAACAAGGAAAACAGTTGATCTGAGAACAGGCAGACCCCTTATTTTTAAAAGGAAAAGACCGAATGGGTAAAGGGGATAATGGAAAGAAACATGGAGAATTTTCTGAGAATGGTAGTGAGCTCAAATAGGATCAACTACGTTGTAGTAATGGATTTATTGTTTATTCATACATCAGTGTTTATAAAAATCTATACATTCATATGTCCAGTTTGCTATGTAAGTTATATACCAATAAAGCTGGGGGAATTCTCTTAACTTCAAGTTTACAATTTTATATTACACTTTAAAACTTATACAACTCAGAGGGGAAGAACGGGGAAGCTGAGAAAAGAAGCCGAGGAGAGGAGCAGGCAACTGATTCTATCCTCAGTCCTGGGGCTCAGCAGCCCTTTCTGATGCTGCCCAGAATCTGAGGCCAGAACATTCACAAGGAACACTGCTCAGATGAATGATCTGTCCATGAGAAAATAAGGCTTGCCTGTAGAATGATGTACAGCTAGCAAGTATAGAAATGTGAAAAGCTTACTTTAAAGAAGATATGGATGGCCATATTTAAGTAGTGAGGAAAAAGGCTCAAAGAAGAGTGAAATTTCAATAATCAGTTTTTCTAATTCCACAGAATGAACCCACTGGTTTGGTGAAGGGATGATCTCTCTCTCTATCAGATTGTAGCCTAAAGTATTGAAGAGAATTTATCTCCTGTTTTCTCTTCCATTGAATAAAAAGACAAATATCCACTGAGACATACGGCTTTGGAGAGAGCTGTGCCCCAAGCCAGAACACAAGCAAAAAGAATAATATAAATAGTAAGCCTACTTTCAACACCAGTCCAGGGGAGATAGATAGAGGAAAATCCTTAGCTCTTCCATGGCCAAGTACCTGTCACAAAGATTATGCATTTCTGGTCTGGTTGCTTAATGGGTTAAAGTGTTTGCTGTGCAACCATGAAGGGCTCAGCTTGAATCTTCACCATTTACTTGAAAGGCCAGGTTTAGTGACACACCTGTAATCCCACAGCTGGGGATGGGATGAGACAAGAGGTCCTTTGTGACTAGCTGGCCTGCTGGTCTCCCAATGTGTGAGCTCCAGGTACAGTGAACAGTATCATATCTAAGGACAAGTTAGCACTCAGAAGACCTGTAAACACACACACAGAGACATAAACAAAATAAGTAAATAAATAAATTACAGGGGTTTTGGTCCCATTTATCATTAAGATATTTTTGATTAAACTTTTCAGTTCATTATTATTACCAGTATTTTATTACTTCAGTTTTTTTCATGGCCAAATTTATAAATTATTTTAGCTTATGATTCCATTTTGTTCACTTTCTTGCATGTGATTGGCTTTTCCGCAGGAGTAGTAATTATAGCCCAAGTCTTCTAGAAATGTAACCTCAAAGGAAATTACTAATTAATCTCAGCTTGGGAAAGTGCAATTTAATGAGAAAGTGAAAATTATCTTCTGTGGAGTGTCTCCACGCAAAGGGGTCAAGGGCTTGATGGGAATGATGTAATAACTTGCAGGAGTGAGTGCCACTTCATGCCCAAGTCTGAGATGGCTGGATGCTGCGTTGTTGGAGGTCTGGGATCAGAGGGTAAAAGCTATTCCTATGAGTGGGTTCTCGGAGTTGCAGCTGGAGGACACAGACGGAATTGAGGGAAGGGAGACATGCACAGGTACTCATGTATTCTGGAGGAACCACAAAGTTTGCTGGGATGATGTCCTGCTGGTGATGTCACCAGGTGTGTAGAGCTATAGCTAAGCAGAACTGGAGTATGAACATGTTCCGACATGCTGGCAGATGTCCTCAGCCATTGGAGAGTCCAGGAGCAACAGGTTGGGGAGTCTGAGCAAGAGAAACAGAAGCTGGCAAAGCTGAGACAAGAGTGGCTGAAGCTGTGTTCCGCGTCAAAGACTTCAGGCCTGCAATCAAATGACCTGAGTGTCAGCAAACTTAATAACTGGGCTGACCAGGAGCTTTGTGCCGTGTTTGTGGGCACCGGCAGACCGAGGGTGAGGCAGAAGGCTTCTGTGTCTCTTCCGTGGCCACTTCCTTTCCCCACTCACGTCATCAATCAGCAAGAAAGTGAGTTAGGCCTGTTGACCATGTTTTTCATACCCGGTATGTAATGTAAAAACAAAACAAAGACTGGTGTTTGCGGGGGATAAGCAATTTTTTTTTTAATATAGAGGAAAATCATTAACTTTATTTTCTCTAAAAATACCTCAGGGTGAAGTTATGGATATTGTTAGGGTCATTGAGTAAACCGATTACATATCCTCATAAAACTCTGGATTAGGCTTATTTGATAATTGACAACTGACAGAAGTGTTTCAGTTTCTCTCGCTGATGAAAATGGGAAAGAGTATGTCAACAAGAAAAAGAATGAGGACAGGGTTCAGGGTTCATTGCTCAGTGTTCCTAGACTTACTGCTAGGCACGCAAGCTATTACAAGTTTAAGTTTCAGATAAGAACACTTATCTGTTCTTTGTTGGTTTCTGTAATTGTGGACTAAAATATAGTTATGAGAACCTGGAAATAACAGGTTATGTCAGTATCAAGAATTACTTACAGTTTTGTAAGGAAGAGTTTTGTCAATGGGGACTTAATGACACATTTCTCTAAGCAGACCAGTTAAAAGTGTCTGGGTGCCAGTTCCCTAAAATTGGCCAAAATGAATGAAAAAAAAATTGAAAATTATTTACAAAATAAACACAAACAATTAAAGCCACTATGATGCATATTTTTTGCTTTCTGAGGTGAATTTTAAAAAGCCAGCACTCTGCCACCCGACAAACAACAGATTTCATGTGTGTACTGAACCTCCCGCATGCAAAATGATTACATTTCAATGTATCTTAAAAATCCGTATTTTCAGCCTTAATCACTCAACCCAAATTTTCCATCCAGTTCACCCCTTCTTTTCGCTTCACACAAATACAGTCCTCAGTTAACATTGTTATCACCTGAGCGTCCTAACTCCTCCGTATCCCAGCCTTCTGAGGAATGAACACTTCCTCGTCTGCTCGGAATTTTCTCTTATTTTCTAAGTTTGTTTGAAAGGCTTCGTAAGTCCTGTGACAAGGAAACCACTTCACTACGGACATTACAAAAGGGTCTGTGTTCATGAGGGAGGTTTCTTCCCCCCAACTAAACTTAACCGCTTTCTACTCTCATTTAGCCACCTGATAAATCCACTTGAGCTATCTTTTGGGAGGAGACAGGTACATGAGAACAATAACACTTCCTTTTTGAATGGTTTAATAAAGCTTCGAGAGATTTCAAGATGAAAGATAAACGTGTAATGTTGATAGCGCCCTCCAAAGCTTTCATTCACGGATCCGGTGACAGGTTTCACTCTGGTGAAAGCCGCAGTGGACCTATTAAACAGGAGTGTGCGTTTAGAACTAAGGCACAGGAGTCAGGCTATCTGGTTTCTAAGACTGACTTACCTTCTAGCTCTTATCAGACCAAGGGCAGCTGCTTATGGCCTTTCCCTATGTCCCCTCCCAAAAACAACCTAGCAACTGTCTTCAGAATTGCTTTTGAAATTACAGCATTAACCACAACTTAAAACTTGAATAACACTGAACAAATGAGGTTAGCATTAGGAAAGAGAATTGCAGTCTTCTGACTGACTTTAGACTTATCACAAAGTTTTTCTTTAACAGTTTAAAAGTCAGGAGAAAGCTGGATGACACCAGCATTTTTCAAGTTTTAAGGACACTGCTGATGATTCTTTTTGTTTTGTTTTTTTTTTTGTTTTTGTTTTTAAACTTAATTCTTTCTGATTCCTCATCACAGTTTTGCTCATGGTTTTTCTTCAATTCCTTTACCTCTCACCTTATAATTGCACACGGAAAAGGATAGTGCATGATCTCAACTTGCCTGAACCTGTAATATATTTTTTTAAGTCTTTGCAAGGTTTTGCATAACAGATTATGCTCCGTCAATGTTCTTTCAGATAGGTATACATAATCACCTCCTTTTAGACATTAATCCTTGCACTCTACCTAACAACTAGATACTCTATGCTAATGTAGAGTGTTATGTAACCTTATTTTTAAATTGAAGTTAGTAGAAAATCATCACTTGTGCCTTGTCTTTGGATGACCAAGAAGCAGTCAAACAATGACCAATTTTCAAATTGGACAAATGAGTGTCTGTGCACTCAAAAATGTGCATTTGCTGTATTGTTTCCAGGAATAAGGGGAAAGAGTTGACAGAGCAAAAAATTAAAACAATTCTCTCTTCCTATAGTTGCATGGTTCAGGTAGTGTTTAAAGGACTCATGTACAACAACTATTATCTCCTCATTATTGATTTCTAAGTCAATTACAGTTCCAGAAAGTAAATGCAGTAATTCAGATTACCATGGAAAGTCTTGTAATGGACATATCATGGACATATTTGATGTAGAACAACAAAATAGAATATTTTTAGCTGAGAGTTTGTATGGAATTATAGCATTTGGATTGTACTCTCTGGCCACATCTGTCTTCGGCAAAGAATTCCACACATTTTTACCTTAGTGGGTTCTTGCCAAACTGCTTGTTCCAAAGGAAATTTTGTTAAGAAATTGGAAGGGTTTAGCTTCATTTCAGTGATAAGAAAATTTACTGAAGCAGTGCTCCTGTAGTCCAAAAATTAGAGAGTTCTGATTTGAACTAGATTGGAAATGAGTAGAAATCACCTCTTTGAGAACTTATCTAAATTTAACTTCGTTTCAAACCAATAAACTATGGCCTTTACTATGCTGTAGACAGATTATAGCTCATCAGTATGACTAAAAATCACGGTGGAATTGCTCCATAATAGTCATGTTGCTATGCCTCTAAATATAATTTCACTGGGTGACTTTGCAATTTTCTGACAGCTTAGTTCTACTTTCCTGTGACAAACCAAAGGGACTCCATCAGGAATACTCTAAATGTCCCTTTGAAATACACTCATAAAAAACATGAACAGTCCACACTAAGGTGTCCTGGTTAAAAAAAGAATAACAGGATATTGAATTTCATAAAGACATTTAAACAAATTTTTTTCAGTGAATTTTAACTGAATGTGTTTGGTGTACAAATCTAAAAAGGTAATTTAAATGTCATTTATGACCTGTGCTTAGCCTGCAGGGAATAGAGGGCATCATTTAGATTACTTAAGTAAATGAATAATTAAACATCTGCCATGATGAGACAAGATAGTTTGATATGGCAGTTGGGCACAGGATTAAAAATTATCTAGGATATAATGTTAAGTGATTTATAATTGACATAGACACATACTCGCCCTGGAGTGGACAGTGTGATTTTAGCACTTTCCTCTTCTTGATTTTTATGTGACTTTTCAGAGTGTGACCCAGCATTATAAGCTCTAAGGTCCTTAACAATGATGAGTGTGAGAATCATAATTTACATTTGTAATTGGCTTTTGGACTGACAATGCGAAAATATAACAAACTTTCAAGAAACAGATATGAAAATTATGGCGAAGAGAAGCTACTGGAACAATTTGGAATGGACCATGAAAATCTCTTCTTTAAGCTTTAAATTAACTATTATGTTCTAGAGAAATAAAGAATTCTGACCTCAAGCAAAATAAAAATCAGAACTTAATTTAATACTTAAAACATGCATCTAGGGAGGCTTTAGAGGTGGCTCAAAGGTTCTCGCAGAAACACCAGGTTCAATTACCAGCACCCACATAGCCACTCAGAACTGCATGGAGTTCCCGTTTCAGGCCTCCACAGACCTCCACAGTCTCCTACATGCAGCTGCCAAATGTTGATAAACACATACATATACACAGAAAATGCATCAATACTTTAAAAGCATATATAAATGGTCACCGTGTTCAGGAGTAAGATTTAAGGTGAAATTATTTCCGCTGATAAGACAAATGAGAGTCTTGTCAATTCTACAAACAGCTGCACACTCCAGCATTTCCTGTTCCTGCCTCCCTCATGCCCTCCCCACCTCCCTGGCTGCTTCCTTGTATGGTTTGTCTTTCTTCCCTCCCCAAATCTGTGTGCAATGTGAACCCACACTATTCACTCTATGCCTTTAGGTGTGCATATTAATGCGAAGATCCTGTGAGATTATACACTCATTTTACTTAATTTTAGAGGTTTGATTAACATTAAATAAAATAAATCAAATAAACCTTCTATTTTCACCACAGTTTCTTGCTTGAAATGAAGACATTGAAGCTTTAAAATAAAGTTATGGTGAGGCATGGCTCCTCTGTGTCATGCTCTGAGATCCTCACTCACTGCAGGACACACATATAAAGATTCCAAGAACCAAAAATAAGGTGTGGTCCTTCACGCTTGTATTCAGACATAGAGCTTTATAAAGTGTGTGCCTTCTGATTGTAGTCCTGAGGCCCCCTCATGAGTACTTGGGCTCCATGGACTTCAGAGAACTTGGCTTAGGTAAACTCCTTCTTTAGTTATGATGTGCAAAAGGACTTGAGTTTGTGTCCTTTTGCTGGGGAATTTTCCAAACATGGATTCTGAAGATGTCAGAAACATCTATCCAGTAAAATCTGACAATAGTTCACCACGGTCCATTTTTGGACTATTTCATCCATTTGGGAATTGTCACTACAGGATGTTAACAGGGTGATTCCATCAAAATACGGTGGGATGGTATCCTATGAGACACAGTTCCCTCTTTCTGAACAAATGTCTGTACGATTTAAAGCATCCTTAAATGTAATTATAACACCTTATTTCTCTGCTAATCAAAGTTAACGCTCGATACGTGTACATTTCATAAGTACATGAATTTTTAATTAAATGTTGCTACTCTAAGACCATTTAGTATAGCCTTACATCTAGCCAATTAGTAATTTTACATCCAACTAACAAAACCTTTTGTAAATGTGGAGCCCACTGACGTTTTTATTTTGTTAAAACAGAATCGTTTTCTTAAATTCATCTTGAGGGTATCACAGGCTCATTGTGTTTTATCACATCCAGTCTCCAATGATTTTTTTTTATTTTTTAAATTCTTTATTAATTACACTTTATTCACTTTGTATCCCCCCCATGGTTCACTCCCTCCTCCCCTCCCAGGCCCTCCATTCCAACCCCCTCTGCACGCATGCCCCTCCTCAAGTCCACTGATAGAGGAGGACTCTTTTCCTTCCTTCTGATCCTAGTCAATTAGGTCTCATCAGGAGTGGCTGCCTTGTCCTCTTCTGTGGCCTGGTAATGCTGCTTCCCCCTCAGGGGGAGGTAATTAAAGAGCAGGCCAATCAGCTCATGTCAGAGACAGTCCCTGTTCCCATTACTATGGAACCCACTTGGACACTGAACTGCCATGGGCTACATCTGTGCAGGGGTCTTAGGTTATCTTCATGCATGGTCCTTGGTTGGAGTATCAGTCTCAGGAAAGGCCCCTGTGCTCAGATTTTTTGTTTCTGTTGCTCTCCTTGTGGAGTTCCTGTCCTCTCCAGCTCAAAAAAATCAGTAGCCCTCCTGTATACAAAAGACAAAAGAACCGAGAAAGAAATTAGGGAAACAACATCCTTCACAATAGCCACAAAGGACATAAAGTATCTTGGTGTGAACCAAATCAAGCAAGTCAAAGACTTGTATGAAAAAAAATTCCAGTCTCTGAAGAAAGAATTAGAAGAAGATATCAGAAGATGGAAAGATCTCCCATGCTCATGGCTTGGCAGGATTAACATAGTAAAAATGGCCATCTTACCAAAAGCAATCTACAGATTTAATGCAATTCCCATCAAATTACCAACAGAATTCTTTACAGACCTTGAAAGAAAAATTCTCAACTTCGTATGGAATAAAAAGAAACCGAGAATTGCTAAAACAATCCTCTACAATAAAAGATCTTCTGGAGGTATCTCCAGCCCTGATCTTAAGTTGTACTATAGAACAACAGTTTTAAAAACTGCATGGTACTGGCATAGAAACAGAATGTTGGATCAATAGAACCAAACAGAAGACCCATAAATAAACCCACACACTTATGGATACTTGATCTTTGATAAAGATGCCAAAACCATACAATGGAAAAAAAGATAGCATCTTCAACAAATGGTGCTGGTCCAACTGGATGTCTACATGTAGAAAAATGAAAATAGATTCATACTTATCACCTTGCACAAAAACTGAAGTCCAAGTGGATCAAAGACCTCAATATAAAACCAGACACACTAAATCCACTGATTTTTTTTTTTTTTTTTTGTCCAAGAATTACCAGTTGTTTCAAAGAGGGTATCATTTCTTGCAGTACTTTCATCCTTCTTCATGGTACACAGGAAGTTCATCTGACACACATTTGGCTTGGATAAAATGTTCTGTGCTGTTATGATAAGTCATTTGGCTGATGATACCTGCACAACAGAAGCAACTTTGGCTGAATGTAAGTATACTATATTATGTTCACAGTAATAGGTTCCTTTACAGGTTATAGTTTTACTCACACAATTGATATAAGTCACAAATATCTAATAAGTGATAGAATATATTGGTGAATTTTGTACTTGATATTTTGTGATCTGAATTATAAATTAGAGAAAATAAAGACCTGTGACATCAAAGGTATTTAAACTAAAACCATTGTGGAAAAAAAATAAACTGAGAAAATGACTTACACGACATCCTGGACTTTTCCACTGAAGTTGAAGAGAATTTCTTAGGAGACTGGGTAATCTGGAACGAGAAAACTACTTTGTTTAGGAAGTATTGTTTGGTAATTCCTAAGGGAGTCCTCCTCATCTTGATGATTGCTCTGCTCATAAATATGAGAATATTACTTTACCATTGTTCTGCCAAAAAAATTAAATGAGCAAAAGGATGAATTCACTAAAGAAAAATGTCAAGCCTGAAGACATAGGATGACCACTTTATGGTTAGCAGAATAACCATGTTTTAAAAAATGAGTCTAAATTTGCTGATAGAACAACTAATATGCAAGAAGTTATTCAAGTACCAGAAAAAAATTAAAAAAAAATGTCATAAAGAAGTGGAGAAATTCTCTTTTTCTTCAGTTGAGAATGATAATATATATTTGCCAGAAGCTTAATTATTACTTCTGAACATTTAGACGAAAGATAAAAATGTTCTAAAAACATCCAACTGTTGACTCTCCTTATAGCACAGAATTCTACTTGCTCCTGTTTAATTTCGTTCCATATTCATCGCTTTCTTTTTTAATATATGACTTATTTTTTTCTTATTGATTTATTTTATATACTTTACATCCTTACAACCATTTCTTTCCTCCCCCACAGTCCTAGCCTCTTTCTGTCCCACTCTCCCCTCTTTTTTTTTTTTCTCAGAAAAGGAGAAATCCCTTTCCCACCCACCCCAGCTCATCAAGTTGCCTCAGGATTGAACATTTCCTCTTCCCCTGTGGCCTCTCAAGGTGTTCCCACCAAGAGAAAGTGATCTAAAAGCTGGCAAGTGAATCCCTGTCCGAGGCAGTCCCCACTTCCCATAATAGAGTATCCACTCGAAGCCTAAGCTGCCCTTCTGCTACATCTTTGTAGGGGGCCTCGGTCCATTTCATTCATGGTCCTTGTCTGATGCTTCAGTCTCAGCAAACCCCTCTGGGCCCTGGTTAGTTGGCTCTGTCCTTTTATTTGTGGATGTCCTATGACCTCAGGGACCTTTTCTCTTTCCTCCCACTATTCCCCAAGACTCCATATGCAATGACCAATGTTTGGCTGTGAGTCTTAGCACATGTATTGAGGTGCTGCTGGGTAAAGTCTCTCAGGGGACAACTCTGACTGGTGGCTCCTGTCTGCAGGCTTAGTAGAGTAGCATTCATAGTGTCAGGGGTTGGCATCTTCAATAAGGGGTGTCTTTGGTTGAGGCATGCATCGGGTGGGCACTCCCTCAATCTTGGCTCTATCTTTATCCTTGCACATCTCATAGTCAGGATACATTTTGGGTAGAAGTTCTTGTGGGTGGGTTGGTGTTCTTCACCCTTTATAAGGACACTAGTCTAGTTAGTAGGTGTCTTCTTCAGCCTGGATGGCCTCTACTACTAGGAGTCTCTGCTTGAATCCCCCTCATATCCTCCCAGGAACCTACCATGACTTAGGTCTTCAGCTTGTCACAGAGATACCCCACCCCACCCTCAGTTTCTCTTTTCTCTACAGGCCTCTGTCCTCTCACATTTGCTCTCCTCAGGTCTGATCCCTACCCTCTCAACTCTCTGTGCCCAATCTCCTACCTTGTTCCCTCTCTTCAGCCAGTACCTCAGTCTATTCTCTCTCCCATTCTGAGTGAGATTTATGCATCCTCACTTGAGCCCATCTTATTGCTTATCTTCTTTGGGTCTGTACCACATAGTATGCTTATCCTGTACTACATGGCTAAAATCCACTTATAAGTGAGTAGATACCATCCGTGTTTTCCTGGGTCTGGGTTACCTCACTCAGGATGATCTTTCTGGATGTCTATATGTAGAAAAAAAAAAGCCAATAGATCCATATTTATCTTCCTGCACAAAACTCAGATACAAATGGATCAAAAACCTCAATATAACACAGATACACCTAGTGTATTAGAGGAGAAAGTGGGAAAGAGCCTTGAACTCATTGGCACAGGTGACAACTTCCTGAATAGAACACAAACCACTCAGGCTCTAAGATCAGTATTTAATAAATGGGAACCTCATGAAACAGAAAAGTTTCTGTGACGTAAAGGACACTGTCAATTGAACAAAAAGACAATCTACAGATTGGAAAAAAGATCTTCACTAATCCTACATCTGACGAAGGGCTAATATGCACAATATATAATGAACTCAGGAAATCAAACAGCAATAAACAAAAACACAATTTAAAAATTGGGCACAGAACTAAACAGAGAATTCTCAACAGAGGAATCTCAAATGGCAGAGAAGCTCTTGAAGAAATGCTCAAGTCCCTAGTCATCAGGGAAATGCAAATCAAAATGACTCTGAGATTCATTCTCACACCACTCAGAATGCCTAAGATCAAAAACTGAAGCTACAGCATATTCTGGCAAGGGTGTGGAGGAAGAGTAACCCTCCTTCATTGCTGGCGGGAATGTAAACTTGTGCAATCTCTTTGTAATTCAATTTGGTACTTTCTTAGAAAATTGGAAATAACTTTTCCTCAAGACCCAGCAATACCTCTCTTGGGTATATACCAAAAGGCACTCTGCCATACAAGGACACTTGCTCAACTATTTTCATAGCACTTTATTCATAACAGCTAGAATCTGGAGATTACCTAGATGTCCCTCAACTGATGAATGGATGAAGAAACTATCATATTTACACAATGGAATACTAGTCAGCTTTTAAAAACTAAAAATTCATGAAATTTGCAGGCAAATGGATGGAACTAGCAAAGATCAGACCTTTCTTTTAGGGAGTTTGTACAATGAAAGATGAGTATTACTAACAAGGTCCAATTCAAACTATTGTGATTACTTTTGAGTAAGGAAACTGTGATTGGAAAGTAATTTCTGACCTCAGGTTTCTGCTCTTATTGTGCCCTGTGGGCCCTGAAGAGAATGATACCCCAAGAACAATGCATGGAGAGGACCTACAACCTCGGCTCAGATGTAGCCCATAGACTCATTCTCCAAGTGGGATCCCGAGTTAGGGGAGCATGGGCTGTCTCTGGCATGAACTCAGTGGCAGGCTCTGTGATCACCTCCCCCTCTGGGGAGGGGGTGCAGCCTTCCCAGTCCATAGTGGAAGACAACAAAACCAGTCTTGATAAAACCTGCTACACTAGGGTCTAATAGAAGGGCAGGAAGACCTCCCCTATTAGTGGACTAGGGGAGGGGCATAAGGGGAGGAGAGTAAAGGAGGAAATGAGGGAGGAGGCCACAGCCAGGACACAAGTTGTATAAATTTCAATAAATGATAACAATAAAAAAAACAAGGACTATTTCTAACAGGAACTCAATGACTGGCTCTTTGACCTCCCCACCCCCAAGGGAGGAGTAGTACTGTTAGTCCACAGAGGAGAGCTTTGCAGCCAGTCCCGAAGAAGACACCTGATAAAACAGGGTCAGATGAGTGGGGAGGAGGTCCCCCCATCAGTGGACTCGGAAAGGGGCATGGTGGAGATGAGGGAGGGAGGGAGGGATTGAGAGGGAATGAGGGAGAGGGACACGGCTGGGATACAGAGTTAATAAAATGTAACTGATAAGAAAAAAATAAAATTTAAAAAAAAAGAATGACAAAGAAAACACTACTTTGTTGCTTCTTCAAAACTCTTCCTTGTAGGAAATATCTGTCCCCTAATCTACCTGTAAGAAATATTTAAAATGTTCCCTATGGGGGTACTGTAGCATTTATTTATTCATCTGTTGCTTACGGATTTGGTGAATGAGTGCCTGCAAGCAATCAGAAGGTACTAAGGCTGTAGTAATGTGAGTTTCCTTTTATCCACTTTTCATATTAAAACAACAAGGCCTTAATAAAACATGGCAGCACAGAAGCAAAGCAGGAAGGAGGAAGAATGTAGACATAACTAGCATGTATCGTAGAGATTAGCATTAGGGAAGTGGTGATATGGGAACTTCCACCCTTGGCTTTTTCGCACCAGTACTGTCTCTCCAGCATCGTTCTTAGGGCAACACATGGCACAGTGCTCAAATGGAGAAACGGAATGATAAATCCCTCCGATGTATAGCAATGTAAGCACTTTACCTGTTTCTACATGCTTGCTTGTATGTGTGCTGAACCACACTGGCATTTGGCCCTTCCTTACCAGTACAGATGTTTTTAGTGTCAGCCTTTGTCTGATGAAAATATGTGTTGGAAACAATTCTGCTCTTTTTGCTTTTATTATTCATGTATCTGCATCAAGATGAACACAAGAAATAAAATCCGGAAAGAGATCTCTGCTTCGGATGTCTGGTTTCTTTCCATTTATTCAAAACTATATTTATATTATTTATTGTGATTCCACAAACTAGAGACAAATGTCTGAAGGTTTCATTGTGCCAAGGAATGGCCATCATTCCTTGAAGACAATAAACCTGTTTGCATTGCAACACATTGCTTTATTTTCATTAGGAAGCAAACATCACAGATACAAATGCCCCTTAGACATAGTAACTGTTATGATAAAGTGAAATAATTTATTTTTTATTAATAACTTTCATTCTTAAATATTTTCTTCATATGTACAATGCACTTCTGTTATTTTCTCTCAACTCTCTCCTTTTCCCATATTTTCTTCAAAGCCTTGCTTCTTCTCCACAAATCACTTTCCCATATTCAGAACTTGTAGTTCTGTTTTGTGTCTCATTTAACAAGGGCCTTCTGTGTGAGCATGGGTTTGGCAGCGTCCATGAAAATTGGATGGATTCTCCTGTGGGCAGATGACTGAATGCTGTACGCTCCCTCACTGTAGCATCAGTTAGTTCCCAGAGTTCACTGCTCAGTGGTAGGGCTCCACACAGACCTTCTCCACCCACAGACTCCAGCTGAGCAGGACGGACGTGGGAGGTGCAACCCCAGCGGGTGATGCCCTAAGGAGTTCACCGTTACCAGTTGGTGTTCCGTAGCCCTCCTTCCTAACATCTGTCTCCTCTATTCTTTTTCCTCCTCTTTCACAATGTCCTCCTAGAAGACAGTAATAAAGATATCTTTTAGGACTGATCTCTCAGTATCCTTTGTTCGCTGCTAAGTAGGTTTTGCTATTTAAGGCAGAGAGCTGACTCTGTGAATTTGAGTACATGTGTACATAGATGGAGGTTTGAGGTGAAGGGTTTTTTGTTTTTAACTTTTTTGCAGAAAGGTATCCTTTCCTCCATAATTGTTGGAAAAAAAATCTTCTTTCTACTTTATGAGCGTCCATTCTGTGACTGTGTGTGCAAATTATGATTAACAATCCAGAAATTCATACCTATATTTTATTTGAATTTCTATAACCTTAAATTAATTGAAATTTCTCCACTTTTGAAAACAACATATAGCTTTATCTCAATTCAGTCTGACTTCTCAGAAGAATCAGCCAAGCTCAAGATAAAAAGCATCACAGCAGTAGACTTTCAGAGTTGGCCGACTCCAGTAGGGCTGGAAAACTGGAGGAACTGATGCAGAGATCATGGGAAGCGCCACTTGTTGGCTTCTCCCTGTGGCTTGTTCAGCCTGCTTTCTTACCCTGTCACGCTTACAGGACCACGTGGCCAAGGAAGGCAGCACAGCAGTGGCTGGTTTCTCCTACATCAATCATTAACCCAGAAGACGCCTCACAGACTTGGTTACATGCCACTGTGATAAAGTCATTCTCTGGACCAAGTTTCTCTCTTCCCAGATGATGCTAGCTTGTGTCAAATGGGGAAAACAAAGCAAAAACCAATTAAAAAACAAAACAACAACAACAACAAAAAACAACCTCACCACACAAACGTGTGCACTGAAACAATCCCTTTCCTCCCAAATTGCTTTTAGTGAAAATATACTATTGTAGCAACAGGAGAAACACACTTCATGTCTTGTTTTTGTCGTATGTCATACCACATTAAAGACCATTGTCACTGATACATTCCTTATACTGTTCTCTGCTATATGCTTCTATTGTAAATAAACCACACACACACACACAACTTACTTTACTTTTCCAGGACATTTTTAAACTTTTTATTTAATCACTTTATATCCTGATGCTTCCAGGCCCAACCCTACTTTCCTCCCAGTTTCACCCTCATGCCCCTCTTCTTCTGATTCCCCCCTCCTTTCTCAGAGAAGGAGAAGCCCCTAAGGGCTACCAATCTATCCTGGTACCTCAAGTCACAGCAGGACTGAGCACATTTTCCACTGAGGTCAGACAAGTCAGCCTAGCTAGGGGAAGTGGACCCAAAGGCAAGCAACAAGGTCAGAGACAGACCCTACTCCAGTTTTTAGGATTTCCACATGATGACCAAGCTGAACATCTGCTCTGTATGAGCGAGGGTCTACATCGGGCCCAGGTTCAGTCTCTGTGTGCCCACATGTGCCCACATGTAGGATTTCTTGTGCTGTCCTTGACCTCTCAGGCTCCCTCAATCCTTGCCACTCTTCCACAAAATAGCCAGAGCTTTTCCTGTTCTTTGGATGTGAGTCTCTGCATCTGTTCCCATCAGCTGCTGAATGAAGCCTATCAGAGGACAGTTGTGCTAGGTTCTGTCTGGGAGCCTAGCAGAGTATCATTAACAGTGTTGGAGGCTGGCTGTCTCCCATGAGGTGGGTCTCAAGTTGGACCAGTCATTGGTTTGCCATTCCCTCAATATCTGATCCATCTTTATCCCTGTACTACTTGTACTCAATATAATTTTTTTTTCGTGCAATAGTCAACTTTATTCAGAGCATAAGACAATTTATACTCTAAAGATTAAGAAGAATCACATGAGTAAAGTGTATAATCACAATGGCAAGCTGCAGGTGGCAAACACGTTTATCCATAGAGGCATGTAAACAAATAACAATAGCCAGTTTTATGAACAATCTGAAATGAACTCATTCCAACCCATTACACCTGGGTGGGGCATGAATTATAGAGGCTTTTGCTAGTTTCTTGCTCATGAGAATATCTTGAGATAATGTTGACTATGTAAAGAGAAACACTACATCAGAGTTAGAGGATCTCACATTGTAGCACCTACCACTGTGTGATTGTTTAAGTTAATTATTATTGGAAAGACTCTTAGTGACACTGGACACATTTTCAATATTCATTTCCCACAGGTGCCTATATTGCACATTGCAAAACACAGACGGGGCATTTCTGTGGCTGTGAAAAGTTATGTCTAACAGGCCTTTCCTAGAAATATCCAGGCTCTCTGGGATCTAGAAGATGTGAAAAGTATGTTGTTAAAATCTTTTGCTTCCTGCTGAGATAAAAGACTAACTACTGTAGAGCAGTGTGGAGAATTAAAGGGAACTTGGTTCTAAAGACTTTCATTTCTCTTTGAACCTCTGTAGGAGGCTCTTGTGAGCGGTGTGCTGCGATCTCGTCTTCTGTGCTATGCTCAATCTCATCTTTATGGACATTGGTGAAGAAAACAACCCTGTGATGCTCAGAACAAGCCAATTCTCTATACTCCTGGGTTGTACATTCTGTCTGACTGTAAAGACGGTGAAAGTTCCCACATGGGATGATTCCACACAGTGGCAAAATAGTTTTTAAGCAGAGCAAGGTGGAGGAGATGATGCTTAGATGGCAGGAAAGACTGCACTGAGAATAACAATGAATTAATAGTTCATTTGTTCCCCAGGTATTTATTTAGTACTTGTTAGCCAGCTACTGTACTAGGTGACCAGAATGGCATTTTAGCTACATTAAATTTGTCCAAAATTCACAGACATTTCCAGCATAATAAATTCAAATCTTATGGGTGTATTGTCAAGGCAGATATCTAAGAATCACTAAAGAAAATATTCAGATAGAACTAGAGCAGATAATAACGGCACAGGACAGATCTCTTGACCTCTACTCATTAGGATATGAGAAATAGCTAAGAATGAGTAAATATGATTTGTGATACATTGGCTTTCAAATGAATGCTAGACTGAAGAGGCAAGAAATTAAAGAGACATAATTGGGATATTGTCACTCATTAATTTTATAATGCTTTTAGAAGATGAAACAGAGTAAATCTCTATGAGAACTGAAAGAATTAAAAAATGTTAATGATCATGGAAAGTAGTGATGACAGTAGCTTTGAAATTGTCAATCTCAAATCTGAGAGGTTGTTGGTATGTTTATCTGTGAAAGAAGGTTACATTCATTTTAGTTGGAGTAGCTCCCTATTTGTTGACACAAACTTTTTCCTTCTCAAAAGTACTGAGACAAGTAAAAGCAATAAGGAAACACGATCTCACGCCAGGAAACAAGATGCAAACAATTCTTCATGCCCAGTGTAATTTTAAACTGCCCACGTAATTCAACATATGTTTGTATGTATGTATGTATGTATGTATGTTTATAGTTTCTAAATTACATTCTTTCTTATTACAGTTAAAGATGAAGAAAATAGCCAACAAATATTATTTTTATTACTTGAATAATTTTTAGAATTTACAATATGAAAACTACTCACTTGAATAAAAGTCATTTGATATCATAGCTCAATAATGCAGTCAGCATGACTAAATATATTCATATATTAGCTAGACCTAAGTCTGGGAAGACCGCCATACTTTTCAAATTATGCTATCATTGTTTACAAAGAAATAGAAAATGTTAACTAACCATTATTAAATAAAGTACATATAAACATGTATGACAGAAACAAGGCAAATGTTAGTGTTAACACATGTTGAATATGTGTGTATACACAAAAGGTGCAAACATAATATCCTCTAGAGCTGTATGAGAAAAAGTAGGTATGTCAGGGGGAAAGTTTTACAGATCTGCTTGGCTTCCAGCTACCCTTTTATTGTGTTATACAAATACACTCAAAGCCACTTCCACTGGGAGTGGGCTAAGAAGAAGCAAGAGTATACATTCTTCATGTAAACTTTTTCTCATTGCTGTTTCTAGGTTGATGGCAAATCATGAACTGTGGGTGTTTCAAAAACAAATGTGGTGGAAATGGTCCCTCACCCATCTGAAATACAACCTTCTTTTTGTTTACAGAAAAAAGAAAAAAATCTTCCTATGGCCAGAGAGTCAGTATTTTCTGTTGAAGACTAACCTAATTTTAAGCCACATGTTCTTTGCCGCAGTGTTTGGTGAAGGGAAATACTTTGGAATTTTGTTTGGACTCTTCACTAACGTAAATGATCTTTTCTATTTAAAATTGTTTTTGCAATTGAAGGAGACACTTAGGCCACCTGTCTAGACAAACACCTGACTTTTCTTTTTAAATTATTTGATCTTTCCCAATGCCAGGAGGTTGAGCACGGCTAAGCAGTTCCTCTTGGTGTGGGGTCTTGCTTCCTCTGGTGAGTTAGCCATGCAGGAACTGCTCTGGGAAGGTGGATGGGCCTAGACAAGAAGGAGGTGTTGATGACAGGGAGGCGTAATTGGGAAATAGTGCCCCTAGGGAGAAGAAAGCTTGCGCTGGTGAAGCCTGCCACCCCCGCTCCTCAAGTGATATTTATTCCTGAAGGACAGCGTGAAGGGTGTGCAAGCAGAAATAAATGCATAAGGCAAGCCGAAACTTGTTTTCCGTAAGGGGCCAGGAAAGAAAAAATGTGTCTCTCTTAAAGAAATTCCCCAACTGTCACTGTGAGAAGTAACCCAATATTTCAACTCAGAAATGAAGACTGTTTAAACAAGGTGTAATTATTTCAGCAGAAAGCAGGCATATCAGTAGTCATAAAACTTGTAAAAAGACATGGTTACAACTAAAAAAAAAATCTTAAAAGTACTTATCTGTTTGACTTTTGAAATCCATTTGCATTTCCCTTAAGAAAAGAACATGAAATGCTAAATTTTTTAAAAAGTGCAAAACAAACAAACAAACAAACAAACAGAAAAGCAAAGCAAAGGCTCTGACACTAACTCTTACAAGCACAGGACCCTTCTCACTGGTGCTATCAATTTTCAGTACTTTTAATTTTAGTTTTGGAGATGCCTCTTGCCAGTCTTACAGAACAGAACATCAGAATAGAATTTTTTATTCTATATTTTATTTGTTGTTGTCAGTCTGTATTCTCTTATCTTAATTTTTCTACTTGTTGTACATAAGTGTAAGCATCAGTCTCAGGCATACTCGGGACCCACATCTTGGGGTCTGGACTCCTGGACTCCTACCTGCTTCACTTTACCTCCTCTCTCTTCCTGATGTCTTCATTTTTGTCTAAATATTTAATGGTTGACCTGTATTTTAAAACTACAGGGAAGCACCCTAATAAATTAAACATAGCCTTATTCTCTGAAAATAGTGTTATGTATTCGGCTAACTATATACGGCATCACATGAACCATGTGACTGTATTTATGCATTTACTTAGAATATGTTTACACACATTTATGTATTTATACCTTTTCATGACTGCATATTATTTCCACATGTTCATTAATTACTTCCAAGTGTTAATTAATTCGCTTAAATCTATTTTATTTTATTCCTTTTTTATTATTTGGGAACTGCATTGATACAAAGTATCAAGATCTCATCCATCCACCCCTGTGCTCCCTAACCTCACCCAGGTCTCTGCTCTCCTACCTACCCCTCATACCACAGTTTATTTCTCCTTTTTTAAAAAATTGAGATTGTTATGTAATTATTTCTCTCTTTGCTTTTCTTCCTCCCCTTTTCTCTATTAACTGTTATTGCATGCATATGCACACACACACACACACACACACACACACACACTTTTTAGGAATCTATATTCCTAAACATAACCTTCACAGTCCATACAGTGTTACTTGTTTGTATGTTTTCAGAGCTGAACATGTGACGGTGTACTGGAACTTGCTGTGTTTTCCTCGGTGAAGACCGCCTCTCCCAGCTTTTCCCTGTCACCTTAGCTCTCTGTATGTGCCAGGCAGCTTGGTAGGAACTTGAAACCCTGATCACCCACCTTTGACGTGCAGTGTTGGGATTAGAGCTATGTCTCCTAGTGCTCACTCTTGGTGCTGCTATGGCCTGGAAACAACAGGAAACTTCCACACTAGGAAATCCCTTTACCAACTAAGTTACATCCTGAACCTGAGCTCCATTGTTTGTTACACTTTCCTCCAGGGTAAGCTATTCCTTTTTAGGTATTTGTTCAGTTACCTCCACGTCTGTTCTCTGTCCAGGTATGGTGCATACTCTCTTTATTTTTTTCTGAAAATGTTACACTTTGACTTTTCTTTGAAGTGCTATTTCTGTTAAACTCTATCCATAACACTGCTGTGTAGACATAAGGTAGCTAAATGTTTGGAAACAAATTGTATCTGTGTATTGCATATCTAAAATGGAAAGCAAATTCATATAAAACTTAAAGCTAGCTAAGGATTTATGGGAAAAAAAAGTCATGTGCCATTTCTTCAAATCTTGCCTAAGGGGACTGTAATATAAATCTAGGCTTAAAGACCTCATGGATTTGGGAGCTGTGGAAAAGAGATTATAGCTCTGAAAGATTTTAGGAATGCCTGAAATACACTAAGGCCAGACACACTTTCTGACCATGCTGGGGGCTAAATGAGGTTCCCCAAACTGGGTCTTAGCTCCCTCACGCTGACCCACCGGTGTTGGTCTGCTTATGAGGTCAATATTCCTGTTTCTCTCTTTTTGGAAAAAGCTGATTAGACAGTATTACAATCCTGTCTGTATCCCAATCCCATTGGCTCGTGGAGCTGAGTCCTGTCCCTTGCCAGAATAAACCAAACTCTTGTGTTCTGGAACAAAAGAACCCGTCATGGGGTTAGTTTCATTCCGTCATGACTTACATAACAGTGGACCTATGCGTTCTTTCCATGGAAAGTCTGAGGCCAAGGAAAGGCTTAGGCAGGGCATGATGGCTGGTATTTCTCAGAACTTTAATAATAATAAACTCCCCCCAAAATGTTATCAAACTCTGTGGAAAGACTACAGTGTTCATCATGGTCACTCACTCAGATGGGCAGTGAGAAAATGAAAAGAATGATGGCAAGAATAGTTTTGAAAGCCTTTAACCAAATAACTTTCAATTTTAGATAATGTGATAAAAGTTATAGCATATTGTCAGTAAATTAAGCAAGCCACACCTCAGCTCTTCTGCATTGCCAACATCTAAGTGCTGAAGGACTACATATTGTTCTAGGAGTTCTTTGTGTGAGTACCTCTTTCTGGGTAATAGACATTTCTTTGTTGCTGAAAGATTTAAAAGTGAAAATCCTCCAGGAGTTAAAAGAAAAGTACTCTAGTAATGCTTGTTATTAAAAAAGGAAGAAAGAAAGTTAAACGAAGGAAGGGTGGTTCTTAATTTTCTGTGCTGGTGAGAGAAAGGGAACAAGGAAAGGGCACATGAGAATGCCCCAGTCAGGATCACCTTTCACAGTGTCCCATGATTTTTTTTTCTTTTTTTTGATTGAGAGTAGTCTCTCTTTGGAATGCAATCCGAGCCAGGTAATAGGTTTTTAATGTCCTCAACACTTTCCATTTCATATATCAGGATAAAGCTGGAATAGTCTAGCTCACAGCAGCTGCCTCCATTGTGTTTAGTTTTAATGCAACTGTGAACCTTTATCATCTCCCACCATAATGAATGCACAGCCATACACATCTTCACATATGAAGCAAAAAGGAATTCCAAAGTTTGCATAAAACCCCTCATACTTAAAATAAGCTCCAGAAGAAATACTTTGAAACTTTATTGAGAATTAAACAAATGTCAAGATTTTTTTTTATCCACTTAAACATGTCTTCATTTTTAAAATTTCAGACTTGAATTTTTTTTAAAGGAAGCCAGCAAGTTCAATGTGAGTTGCAATGGCTCAGCAGAAATCCTGACTGAACTTTCTTTTTTTTTTTTTATTTAGTTCATACAGAACATAAAATCATATGATAGGTTTTAACAACAACAAAAACTATTAATTCTAAAATGATAGACTTTTCTGAACACAGAATGAATATCTTATATAAGTTGTAGTTATATTCTTAATTAATTTTTATACTTCTCTTAAACAACATGATCAAGGCTTCACTAAAGATTGAAAAGAATAATAGTATTCAATTTCATGAAAGAGGAGACCAGAGGAAGCTGACCCAGGATAAGGCGCCAGGCCCAGGAAGTCCTGTAGTTGGCTGTAGAAGCTGCAGACCAAAGAGCTGACCATTATGGCTTTCTGTGAAGG
Organism: Psammomys obesus; assembly: GCF_907164565.1. Taxonomy (NCBI): domain Eukaryota; kingdom Metazoa; phylum Chordata; class Mammalia; order Rodentia; family Muridae; genus Psammomys; species Psammomys obesus. Next base: position 10,716,303 of record NW_026590699.1, read on the forward strand.
TCTCCACTCGGTGTAAAGAGCGATTTCTTTTTCTAGGGATGGGATATCCACTTATCTGTTGGTATGAATGTACTATCTAGAATGTGGCAATAGCAGATTTTGTTTTAAGTCTGTCTCCTCACTAGCACTGGAGAATTTGGTTGTGTTTCCCAAACCGGAAATTATCTCCCTCGTGTTGAATGGGCCTTGAGTCCAACTAGAGAGAGCTGTTGCTTACCTGCGGGCGTCTCAGCTCCACTCACCACACCTGTATGGATGATTCGTTACGCTGGTAACTTCGGTGCTTCATAGTGCTGCAGCTGGGTAGGTCCTATAATTTCTTCCCTCCCTTGGTATGTTCTGGAATTATGGGAGCCAGATATAAGAAAGAGGCTTTCATGTCAGATCCAGCTTGAATCATCTAAGTCCTGTGCTCTAAGTGTGTGCGTTGTCTTCAGTAATCAGGGCTCATGTTCTACCCCTGAGAGACAACCAGGGCCAGCGCTAGGTTAAGAGCCTACCTTGTTCAAAAAAACTTTAAAAGGGGAATTCTTGTGACTGAAAACGGGGCTGTTGTTATTCTATGATTCTTGTGGAGGCTATTTTCAGTCCAAGTGGCCTAACTTCCTTCAATATATACTATAAAATGAAATATAATATATATTCAATTATACTTATTATGTATAATTTAGTTAAATATAAAATAATATAATTCCTCAAGGCTTTAAGAAACAATTGCGGTTTTCTTTGTTTCTTGTTCTTCCTTCCTTTGCATTGACATTCTTCTGCTCCAGCTGAAGCCCCACTCTGTTTTTCTGTTTACATCATCATATCCCTTGATGCCTGCTCTTCCTCTCCCCTTCTGCCCCACCACCTATGGCTCCTTTATACTTTCACGGCTTCTGTGACTACTTCCTGCTGCATACACACATTTGAGGATACATCTACATCACAGCTCCTGCACCTATGATATGAAAACACACGGAAGAGACAGCAGAAATATTGTGAGAGCCATAATACTAGAAAGCACACTGTAAGACAGTCTCTCCTAGAAACGGCTTCATAAATAAGACAGGAATAACGGAAATACCAGCGAACATTGTAATGTGGAAGAGAGAAGCTTTTACTGAGTTCCACACATAGATGGAGAGCTATGCAGGCAGTAGGACTACTGGGACAAGAATTAGCCTCTCCTAAGGATGGTCCTCCTGTTAGCTGCCTAATGCAGAAAGGTCCGCTCTGGAACAATAGACACACCAATAACTAAAACAAACTCATCAGGCTGTATGGATATATATTTGTGATACACATGTATGCATGTAGAGTAATAATAATCAAAAAAGGAAGCTCTCAAATTGGGAGTAGGGGATATGAGAGTGAGATGGAGGGAGGAAAGGGAGAGACAAGTCATATAATTTTATTTCAATTAAAAAATTTCACAAAAGGAGATAATAAAATCTACATTATGATAAATTGAAAAAAACCAAAATAAATGGATAAATTTCTACATGTGCATTGTGAGACAAATAGTTTAAAAATATTTACAACCAGGAATTAGATTGAAAGACTAAAAAGTCCCAAACTAAGAAAAAATCAGAACCATATGGATTCACTGTAGAATCCTACCAGATCTTCAAAGAATTAACAATATTACTCACTTATTCCATAAATTAGGAGGAAGAAAGACATCAAAATTTATTTTAGGAAGCCACTATTGCAGCGATACCAAGACAAGATAAAGGCAGCAAAAAAGAAAACTATTGACTGATTTCTCCATGAACACAGATGCAGCAACATTCTCCATTATATGTTTCTAAAACAAATTGAAGATCACATCTGGAAGAACATTAATCATGACTACTTGGCTTAAATAAACAGAGAAGTTATGGCTCAAAGACAGAAATCATATAATCATTGAAATAAAAGCAGAAAAGACCTTCTAAAAAATCTAGCATGCTTTCATGATGAAAGTCATGGAGAGGCTTGGAACAGGAAATGAAGTTAGATGAAATAAGCAAATGTATAGCCAACATCACACTTAAAGAAGAGAACTTCAAACACTACTAGAAAGAAAATAGTGTGCACTCTCTTCACTGCTGTTCTATAGAGTTATTGTTTACATTTCGCTAAACAATAATAGAAGAAAAAGAATTAAGTGGATTTAAGTATACGAATAAGTTAAATTATCATTATTTTAAGATATGATTCCTTAGATATAAGAGACCGTAAAGGTTCTATTGAAAACATGTATAGCTAACAAACACCTTAATGACATTTAAGATTAACACATACAGATAGCTATCTTTCATATCTATCCAAGCACATATTAACTGAAATCAGTGAAATAACCCTAATCACAGTCATAAACAAAAAAGAAATAAACCCAAGAATGGGAAAAAAAAACTTCTATAATGAAAACTTATAGACACTGAAGAAAGAAATGAGCGAGATATCAGATTTCTCATGTTAACGGATGTCAAGAATGTGTTTTAAATGATGGCCATTTTACCTAAAGCAAAATAATTGAGAACTCATGTTTACATCCATGAAACTACCACTTCCTGATCATTGACCAAAAGGCCAAAAGTTCACTAAAGAAAAAAAAAAAAAAACCAGTATCTTAAACAAATATTGCTGAAAAACTATATTTTAATATTCAGAAAAATTAAATCCAATATTTTTCTGTCACCCTATGCAAAACTCAATTCTAAATAGGTAAAGGCCCTAAAAAACAAGCCTAATATCCTGAAACACTAGAGTAACATTAGGGGATTTTTCCTCTACTCCTAGGCACATGTAAGGAGCTTCTCAACATGACATCCTAGCATAAGGAATAAGAGCAACAATCGACAAATTGGATCTCATGAAACTATAATGTTTTGGTACCGCAAGCACACTGTCAGGGAAGAGAAGAGGCAGGCAACAGAGTTGGAAAGCTAAACATCCAACAAAACATGAATGTCTAGAGTAGACAAATAACTGAAAAAAATCTAAATATAAGAAACTGTACAATCCAATTAAAAATTAGGCTTTGAACATGAACAGAAATTTTTGAAAGGAAGACATTCAACTGGATGGCAACCAATTTTTAAAAACTTGAACATTATCAGCCATCGTGTAAATGTAGATGAGAACCTTGTTAGGAATATTTTTCCACCCCAGTAATCATTTCAACATTGGGCATAATCAGGAGTAGAAATGCCAGCACGTGCTGACATGGATATGGGCTCTGATGTCTGTTTAGTGGGAGTACCAGTGAAGCTCTTTGGAAATCAGTCTGAAAGTTTCTGAAGAAGCTAGAAATGGAATAGACAGATGCCCTTGCTATACCACTACTGGGTATCTATCCAGTGGACTTCATTTCCTACTCTTGAGTATCCACGTAGGAGGTGATTCTATTCATAATACCTAATTGTGATTTAAAATCATTGTGATAGTTGTAAATGTGATTGCGATAAGACCTGGAATCAGCTGGGAAGAGCAACTCAATGAGAAATTGCATAGATATGATTGAGCCCAGAGAACAGTCTGTGGGAGACGTGTTTTATTTAAGTTAATTAATATGGGCAAGGCCTAGCCTACTGTGGATGAGCACCAGTCCCTGGCCTTGGGATCCTGAAATACATAAATTGAGGAAGGGCAGTGAGCACAAGGAAGTCTGTATGCCTTCTTTTCACTCTGCTATTGTTGGTAGATATGACTACCAAGATCTTGTCTTGACTTCTCCAATGGACTGTAATCAAGAATTGTGTGAAAAATATAAATACTTTTCTCCCAAGCTGGTTTTATTTTGTCATAGCAACAGAAATAGAACTAGAACAATGCTAGTGAGAGCATTAACTTGAAAGTTCTAGACTCCATTCAAATATAAGCTGCTATAAATGAAAGCAGTCTCAGTCAATGCCATTGGCTTGAACTGTGTTTAGGAGTCTTTCTAAAGAACTGTGAAGCAGCTGTAAGAAATTCATAAGATGACATGGTATTCTGAGCCTGAGTTCTCAGTGCCATGTTTATTCTGTGACCAACAAAAGTCTGGAAGAGCCTAGGATCAAAGAACTACTTTGTGAGAGGAGCTATAGGCTAGGGTCTTGACCATGTAAGCAGCCTGGAATTCATCCAGAGAGAGTGAGGAAGCCATTAGAAGGATTCTCTCTGGAGTAATAGTGACAGGATTAACTTGTCATTTGAAACTGTCATTTGAAACAGCATGGACAGATGGCTATATGAACTCTGAGGTGAGGCAAGGAAGAAAGTCAGAGGCCCTTTCCAGAGCCCATGAGAGAGATTGTAAGGCATGATCGGGGTGAACACTGAAAACACCCGCTGTGTTGTTTTGCTTCTTGACACGGATTTAAAAGCAGCCCTCCTACTCTAAAGCAGGATAGCACAGAGCAACCACTGCTCTGACCATACTTCCCGCCTAGTTGCATTTTAACTATGCACAGGGAGATGATTCAAAAGTACTCTTTATAGTCTATATAAATAGAATTTTTATGGATAACTTTCTTCTTAGGTGCCATATGGTGAGACTTTCAGAAGCTTATGGCTCACTATGTAGTTATTGGGTCTACTTTTAATGACAGCATTCTTTGCTTTGTTTTTCCCTCCACATTAAAAAAAAAGTGCTTTTTTTCCTGTCTTAGTAGGCAGAGCCTTATGAATCCTACATAAAGTCAACATTCCTAAGAATATTATTACAATCAAAGTCAGAAAATACCATATGTGTGGCTGAGTTAAAACCCAAGAAGCCATTGTCTTATAATTACAGATGGCTCATTAGTTATTACAACTCAGATATGGTTGTGACCTAGCAGGCCACCACTGACGAAGACATCAATAAAAAGTAAAATAAAATTAGTATTATTATTAGTATTTGAGTGAGAGTAAACACCACTTGATATTCCAGAGAAAGAAGATCTGGCTTAAACAACAGAAGCAGATGAGAACCTCTTCCTGAGTAAACAGACAACCAGTTAGTTTTCTTAAAAATTTTTTCTTTTAATATTTCTGGCCAGGCCTGTTAGTATGACTGACATGTATGTGTAGGGTGAGGTCAAAGACTATGCAGGTACCCCACTATGTAGAACACAGTGATTGCTAATAATATTGATGAATTCAATTTAGGTGAATACATACATATTCAGCAAGATTTGTGTCTGAGTCAGCACTGACATTGGAATGGCGCTGTTTCAAAGATGTTTTTCTTCTCTGATGACCCTGTTGAAATTTAATCCCCCATTTTGAGCTATTAAGAGGTAGAACCAAGGGACTTTTAAGGGGTGATTATGGCTCTCCCTTAATGAATGAGTTAATTCCATCACGCAACTAATGGATTAATGGGTTAATGGGTTGTCTCAGGAGTGGGTGTGAAATAAAAGGCTAGTGTGGATAGACCTCCCCAATGTCACTATCTCTTCTCATGTAATACCCTATGCCACCTTGGAACTATGCCAACAGAGCTATTACCAGATGTGTCCCTTAATCTTACATCAGAACACTAAAGCAAAATACTTTTTTCTTTCTTTCTCTTCCTTCCTTCCTTCCTTCCTTCCTTCCTTCCTTCCTTCCTTCCTTCCTTTTTTCTTTCTTTCTTTCTTTCTTTCTTTCTTTCTTTCTTTCTTTCTTTCTTTCTTTCTTTCCCCTCTCTCTCTCTCTTTTTTGCATAATGCCCCAGGTTACAGTGTTGCATCATAGTGACAAAGCATTGACTTAGATAGGTTGCTATTCATGAAAACAGAAATTGGACCTCAAAATAGTGAAGTCCTGAGTAGTGCATGATACAGCTATAAGAATATGAAGAGGTGGAGGTTGATTGACATTTCAGTCAAGTACCACATATTTTCAAGAAGGCATAGACAATCAGATGTTAGGAGAGGAATGTCTTGCTGTAGAGGGTTTTGCTATTTGAAGACCTGTGCTGTGAATATTCAAGTTGAATTTTGGATGTTAGGAGAGACAAGTAACTTGCAAGCTGGACTCGCTGTCTGCTTGGGGTGGGGGCTGTCAATGGAAACATTGCAGCATCACCTGGGCTCGGCTCAATTAGATTTAGGGATATTGAATAGACAGAGAACGCCTGGACCCCGAAGCTAGATTCACAGAATCATGAGGCAGACAGTTTTTAAGCGACACATGTTGTGAATTTGGAAAATGAAGATGAATATTTATAACTATCCAATACTTTTCATGGCATATTTATTAATAAAAACTATTTTAGATGATCTATCGACAAAGGTATTTTTTAAAGAAATGTCTGTCTATTTTCTTCACACAGTGTTAACAATGCACAGTGATGTGCTATGAGTAACTCCTATGACTTAAATGGCAACCCAGAGATTCAGCCTTCAATACTGAACTGTGACGATTTTCACAGAAGTGCTCTCAGAGCCAATCAGTATCTTAGGAGCACTTGCTTTACAGCCAGAAGTACATGCAAACGTCAGTAATATGGACATGTGGGTGGAGCTTCTGGAAGACCCTAAAATGCAATGGGATGAGAGAGCTCTTTTTTTTATTAATTAATTTAATTTACATCTCGGTCATATGCCCTTACCTCCTCTCCTTGCAGTCCCACCCTCCCTGCCATATCCTCCTTTCCCTACTCCTCAGCATAGGGAGCCCAGTACCCAGATACCCCAGCTCATATATTTACAGAAGGACTGAGTTTATCTTCCTCCCCTGTGGCCTGGTAGGGAAGTCCCATCAGAGGGAAGTGATCAAAAACCAGGCAGCATAGTACATGTCAGAGATGTCCCCAACTCCCCTAACTAGTGGGACCACAGGAAGATGCCCATTGGACTTACCTTCTTGGGGTCTGAGCATTGTAGTATATCTATTCTGTACAATATGACTGAAATGTGCCTATAAGTGAGTATATACCATGTGTGTCTTTCTTGGTCTGTGTTACCTCACTCAGCATGATCTTTTCTAGTTCTATCCATTTGCCTGCAAATTTCATGATTTCCTTGTTTTTAATGGCTGAGTAGTATTCCATTGTGTAAATGTACCACAATTTCTGATTCCATTCCTCAACTGAAGGGTGTCTGCGTTGTTTTCAGCTTCTGGCTATTACAAATAAAGCTGTACCGGGTTTCTTTATCTATTCTTTGGTTGGGGACATCTAGATTGTTTCCAGTTTCTGGCTGTTATGAATAAAGTTACTGCAAACATGGTTGAACACGTGTCCTTGTATGATGAAGCATCTTTCAGGTCTTCAGTGAAGTTAGGGGTCCCTTGTCACTCAGCACTTGGCAGTACCTAATTGGTTTTGCCTCATAGGTGGCTAGTTAGCATGCTCTTCTCTTAAGTACTTCTGTAGTGTTTCAGACACAGTGTCAGATGTGGTGAAATCAGTCACAAATCCTACTAGTTCTACAGTGTAAAACTCTATACACAGTGGGCATGAAAATGAAGCTGTCTGACTGCTCTGCTCCACCTGTCCCCATCTATAACAAACAAACAAACAAACAAACAAACACAAAGAACATTCCAATCCTGACGTCCTGACTCAGCATCTTAGTTTTCTGTGGGAAGCATGCTCCTCTTCTCTTCCAAAATGATACAAGCTGATGAGTCCAGAGTTTTAATATTAGGAGTGAGAGGTCATACATACGTCACAAACTACTTAATGCAGAGCTGAAAAAAAGTAAAAACACAGTTTTTGAACATGATTGTGAATATCAAATTCACACTTCAATTCATAAATAGTAGAATCAAGTTGGTTGCTTTTCTCTCTTTCATATTTCAGTGCATTCCCTGTGCCATGCTTCTGACAGGTTGAATGCTAGCTACTTTTTTATGTGTTTTCTGGCTAGGTAGAGTAAAGGAAAAAAAAAAAGCTTTCTAGAATCTATGATCTAGAGGAAACCAGTTCCCTGTGAAGAAAGACAGTGACTGTAATCTCTAAGCATGTTTTCAAGCCAGGGCTGAAGGTAAAGCTCAAGGCCACATGGCTTATCTGACATGCATAACCCTGGCTTTGATCTTTGATACCATCAGAAACAAGAAAACATACAGACAGACAAACAAACAAACAAAAATGTCACTGTAACAGTACTCTATGTTTCACTTCTGACATTCAAAATTGGGGCCTTGTTAAAAAAAAATCATTAAAGCTGAGCTCTATAGGACACAACCGTCACTCTCCATCACTTGGAAGGTGAGTTCAGATGATGACAGGGAACAGAACCATCATGGGCTATACAATAAGAGAAAACAAACAAAACTCATGAGACCCTTTTTATAGGTGCTGTTTCCTTTAGGGCTAGGGGTATAGTTCTGTGCTATCAGGACCTGCCTAATATGTCCAAGGTCCTTGCTCTGATCCCAGGAAATGAAGAAAGGAAGCATGAAAAGAAGGGATGGAGGGGTGGGGGGCTAACCCAGTTGTACAGGAAGCTGATTCAGGAGTACCAATTGTTCAAGGTCAGAAATTTAGTGAGACCGTTTGTCAAAAGTAAACGGATGAGATTTAGCTCACCTGAGAGAGCTTGACCGGCATGCTCAGGTACAGGGTACAATTCATAGTTTGATTAAAAATCTTACTAAACCACTTTAATCGTCTATGTTTTTTAGTTTCTTGCTGCTTGAGATGGGAGATTCAGCAGAGATCATGATATAGTGTCATTTATTATTGTCCCTTTAGCTTTCCTGTCGTTCTTCAGCAAAACACATTCATAAGAACAGAAAAGGAACTGAAAGTCTATTTTCATATTCCTTTCTTTTCGCTATCCTGTTTGTATTTTTAACATTTTTCCCTTTTCCTTGAACTGTCTCAGCATTTCACACAAGTGTGTTTTCAGATGCCTGCTTATTTGTGGACATGCTATCCAAGCACTGATGTTTTCTTGGCCAAAGCTTTTTTGGATGTACTATAAGATTTCGTTGAAGACAGGAAACTCTTTTGCTCTCTTTTGTCAAATTATCTGCAAATAGAAATATCTAATATGGTCTTTAGAACCTTACATCGGTGCTAATTTTTCTTTTGAAGGTAGTTATTAAAATAAATCCCCATGAGTATTCATTTTCCCCCTTTTTACCAATGAGGCAGTCATCACTTTTCTTCAGTATTAAATTTCTCCTCAATAATTGATATGTTACATTAAAGGAACACAAAATAGTCTAAATTATGCAATAATGATCAAGGCAAAGTGTTTCCTGAGAACTAATGGTTGCCTGAGAGGAGGTGATGGCTTGAGGTCCAGCTGGCTATTAAGCCACAGGAAATGCCTAGGGCCAAGACTTGTATTATTTCTCTTAGATGAAAATGAACCAAAAAAAAAAAAAAAAAAAGTGAAATGGATTCTTTTTTCTCTAATGGGAAAAAATGGCCTCATTTTGGATGCAGAAGATGGTTCTGTAAGAGGAATGTTTCCCTAATAGCCAAATCCCAATGGTCAGTAGTCTCTGCATTTTGTCTTTAATGTGCTATAGGACAAATAATATTCTATTATTGATCTGAAGCTTTGATACAACCAGCAATACCTCACAGCTTTGCCCACTGCTGTAGGCACTGAGGGATATTCTGAGTAGCATTTGTTCAGATAGCTTTTTGTGAGCAGGAAATAGATTACAGTAAGCATAATGTCAACACAGTGACTTTAAAGACACTCAGTAACAGCAATCTATCCTGAAAGCCACTGAAGAGCTTGTGGGCTTTCTTTATTTTATTCTGGAGTTCTTTCAATAAAATTTGGGAGAAAGAGGCCTGACTAGCATGTATTCTAGGTTTCTTTAAATTAGTCTCCTTTTATTTCACAATGCATAGTTAGGGAGGAGTCACATGGTCTTCAAGAGAAAATCTCTCTGTGTGAAGTAAATGCTAGACCTTCTCCTCTCCCTGTGACTGTGATGACTCCACACCAAAACAAGCGAATTTCACAAATGTCAGAGCTCTAAAGTGCAATGTAGTCACTTTATCAGACACACCAGATCCAGAAGGATACCTCTGCACAGACTATATAACCTCGGTGAGCTATGTGAGCCTGCATGATGGCCCACCGGGTGCCTCAAGACCCGAGCTCAAAAGTCAGATCATCAAAGCAATGAAGCAATGTTGGAGTACAAGCCAAATACAAAATATTTATGCCAACAACAGCATGGACAAAGGACAGAATACATAGATACATGGCCTATGCTTTCCTGTGCAGACAACTGCCAAGGATCTTATAGAGTTGCTCCACTGTCATGGAGGAGGAGTACACGTTTTGTTTTGTTTGTTTTTCAGTGTGGATTGTATATAAAGTGCAGTACAGAAAGTGAGGGGCATTTTTTTTAACTTTTAGGACACCCACTAGCACACAGTGAGCCTTTTTTGTTTTGACTGAATATGGCTAAAACGTATTATATTTTAAGAAATTTGTTAAATATGACCTAAATGCTAAATATATCCCCCTTGTTTTTTAACTGCAAAAGGAAATGTGTGAGGGAGTAAGTATTTTTCAACGATAATTGACTCACTTACTAGCAAAATGTTTTCCCAGCATGTAGGAGTACGAGCAGCATGGTCCTAGAGGAGCCTGGCAGCTCGGGGACAGCAGCTGTAGTGGCACTATTGAGGTTAATGAGACTGCGGGCGTAGCTGCCGAGTCCAAGCTCTGGGGTCTCCAGCTGTCAAGCAGAAATAACATGACTGACGTCAGAGATGATTTAGAAGCCTAAATTATTTATTATAGCTTAAGCACCTTTATAATCCTTAAGACTATGGAATCCCTTTGTAAAAATAACAAAGCATATTAATTTTAATGTTTCTTATTTAAAAGTCTTTTTAGATACAGTTCCCGAAAGTGTATGAGACAGAAAAGTATTTATTTTACAGTATTTAAGCTGTGACATCTTCAGAGAAGCACATACAACTCACTGAGAGAAAATAACTGTGGTTATTAAATTAAATCCAAGGACGGAAGCTGACGTGCCATATGGAAATCCTCCATTCCTGATGACTGTGAACACCCGACCCCTGCCTTGTGTTTGTGTGGCATGCATGTGTGTGGAGGGCACATACCTGTGTGTGCGTCTATCACTCTTCACAGTACTGAGCTGAAGTTTCTCACTGGACCCCAAGCTTGTCATTGCACTAGAGCAGTTCAGCATCTTGCTCCGTGATCCCCCGCCCCCGCCTGCACAGGGCTGGTCGTTTATCCAGGTCACTGAACCACTCTGCTTTTAGCCAACACCTGGAGATCCAGCCACAGGACCTCTCAATTTGTCGAGAGAACACTTTGCATGGTGAACCATCTCTTCAGGTACTTCATGCCTAGCAACCGGAGGGAAAGCTGAGATGAAGTCCAGCTGGGCATTGTGATACAAGCTTGTAATCTCAGCACTTGGAAGGTGGAGGTGAAATATTAGGAGTTCAAGGGCAAGCTCGGATACATAGGACTCATTTTAAAAATAAGACAAAACAAACAAGAAACAACAAAAAGCCCAAAAGTGAAATAATCCAATAGATTTGAACATATTTTTTGAAATACAAAAATTCAACAGATTGGGATCAGTATCAAGAAAAACTGATTAAATTAGAAAAGGTAGATGTTGGATAATCAAACAATCTGTTCAAGATATTTAAAATTTATTAAGTAATTAGTATGTTGAAAACAATAAGTGATGGTTTGAACCTTCTTTTCACTCTGACGATTGATGCTTAAATGTATACCACAGTGGACAAGTGCTCTGCCACTAAATCATATCCCCATCTTGGTTCTTTTAAGTTCTTTCATTAATTTTTAATTAGAAAGACTTTAAAACCAAACATTGAGATAATTAAACTTAAAACTTTGTGTACAAATTGTTGCGTATCAAGCTATAAAATTAAGGTTTCATGAAGAACACCATCAAATGTGACTGCTCTTGCCCTTCTGGAAGATATTCTAGCTCTCAATTTTGGTAGCATACAAATGCTATGATAATATAGACTGTTAAACATGCATTGCTGTTCTGAAGTAATGAAGTTCTACATTCATGTCCATACTTTTGCCTTTGGTATAATTTCTTTTAACCTGGCAGCATTTTTTAAATTAATTACATTTTATTCACTTTGTATCCCCCCATAAGCCCCTCTCTCCTCCCCTCCCAAACTCACCCTCCCACCCCCTTCTTCACACATGCCCCTCCCCAAGTCCACTGATAGGGGAGGTCCTCCTCTCCTATGCATTATAAATATGTTTATGCTTGAAAATTCCTATTAAAAATAAACATTTGGAGTTGTGTCGATATTTTGTTAGACTGGTTGAAGGATGAAATTGGAGGAGTAAGAGGTAATCTTGTTTACCATTAGAAGTCAGTCTGTTTTCTCCTACTGCCACTGTCCATCCCGTTTGTCTTTCTAAGTGAGGGTTGATCATCCTACCTGGAACCTCCTTCTTGTCTAGCTTCTTCAGCTGTACAGATTTTAGTATGTTTATCCTATTTATAGGTCTAGCACTCACTTATAAGTGAGTATATACCATGTGTGTCTTTCTGTTTCTGGGATACTTCACTCAGGATGATCTTTTCTAAATCCCACCATTTGCCTGCAAATTTCATGATTCCCTTGTTTTTAATTGCTGAGTAGTATTCCATTGTGTAAATGTACCACAGTTTCTATATCCATTCCTCCGTTGATGGACATCTGGGTTGTTTCCAGATTCTGGATCAAACAGGACAGGAACCTACCTCAGAGAGCCTCTGATAGACTCTACCTAGCAGTGTATCAAAGCAGATGCTGAGACTCATAACCAAACCTTGGGCAGAGTTCAGGGAATCACATGAAAGAAAGGGGAGTTAGTATGTCCTGGAGAGGACAGGAGCTCCACAAGGACCAAATATATCTGGGCACAGAGGTCTTTTCTGAGACTGATTCTCCAACCAAGGACCATGTATGGATATAACCTAGAACCCCTGCTCACATATAACCCATGGTAGCTCAGCATCCAAGTGGGTTTTCCTAGTAAGGGGAACAGGGACTGTCTCTGCCATGAACTCAGTGCCTGGCTCTTTGATGCCCCCTCCTGCCCCGAGGGAAGAGCAGCCTTGCTTGGCCACAGAGGAGGACACTGATGAGACCTGATAAACTAGGGTCAGATGAAAGGGGAGGAGGACCTCCCCTATCAGTGGACTTAGATAGGGGCAGGAAGGAGATGAGGGAGGGATGGTGGGATTGAGGGGAATGAGGGAGGGGGTACAGCTAGGATACAAAGTAAATAACCTGTAATTAATATAAAAAATAAAAATCATATTAAAAAGCCAGTCTTTTTCTCCTTGCTGTCATCATGCAGACAGGCCTACCTGAGAGATAAATTCTCAGGCATGTGCTTCTTGGGTGCCAACTTCTGTTTGCTCTCTTTATCTTGGTAAGAGCCACTCACACTCTGAATGGAACATGATTACTGTTTTCTTTCTTCCCAGATATTTATTTAATTGAAAGTTCTTGTCTTGACTTCAGGACTTTTCTACTATAAAGTATTTCTTCTTTATGTGAAATAAATACAAGAGGCAAATGAGTAAAATAAGTGTCTTGCTGCAATTTCATGACTTTTAGAAATATGTGTGTCCTTCATTTACTTATAATAATTCATTTAACTCGGTCTGAGATTTCAAAAGCTTATTATATAGCTCATTGTTTTACTAAATATGAGATGTTAGTAACATCTAGATGCTAGGTATTGGAAAAATTCTCATATTTCTCTACACATATTTAAGAATCACCTGCCATGAATAAGGAGAGATGTTAACAAAGACAGGCTTCCCAGATTCCACAGAGTCAGAGCCTTTGTACCCCACAATAGGACAAGTATAGAAGTAACTAGGGTGCCAGGTGCCCTGTGAAGTCAGATGCATGACACTGATCCATATTGTAAAGTTAGTATGATCCGCTCTGTTTTAGTTAATGGAGGATGTAAGGAGCTTGCATTTGAATGCCTTACAAAAAGCCAAGATTTCAATAGTTAAAGGGGCTTTGGAGATTGTTGAGTTGAGGGAGGGATAAACTAGTTTATACAAATTATAATCTTCCTTAAGATAGGAAGAGCCTTAGATTTCTCAAGAGAATGGAGCCTAGATTGAATAAAACGTAACAGATAGAGCAGAAAAGACTGAGCCTACCTTGGCATGTGCTAAGTAGGCCACGGCCATGTTAAGAATTCCTACATAACGAAAGCTCAGGTATGTTGGGACCTCCATAAAAGGGTTGCCCAAGCCCGAAGTGTAACTGTGATAGAACCATTCAGTGCTGTTCTCGAAAATACACCCAGTTAATAAACTATTGGATTACAAGTATCCTCCATAATGTGTCACCTCCATAGTGTATTTTAAGCCTCACCAAAAAGTCTCCTCTATTTTAGCATGAAATGGCTTTAAACCCAGATTACTTTCCTCCAACATCAGATAATAATTTCCATTAAGGATAGAAATTTTACAGTAGGTAGTCAGGAAGTTTTCAACACTAAAACATGCTTTGTAAGAGAGAGAGGAGAGAGCTGAGGGTAAGTGGAGAGGAGCATTAGAGGGAGGCTGAAGAGGACATGGAGAACTTAAAGAAAGGTGCGTTGTTTGTGGGGGGGCACAAGAATCACACCACACGCACTTTCAATCTCACCAACTGTTCAGTCTGGTTTTGGTACTTAAAGAAAATTAATCAAATTAAAAGGTTTGTGTTTTCCATCCAGGGATGGAGCTGCCTGCATGCAATAGGAGCCCCCAGGAGTTAGAGTCAAGAGAACTGAGTAAAATTCAGTTCTGGGAAACTGAACTGTGAGTCTCTCTCCCTTTCTCTCTTCATCTATATGCTGCTTAGTTATTCAGCTCTCAGGGTAAAACATGTTTTCACCCTGGCCTTCACCTGGAGACAGGGATCAGCAGGATGTTTTGCGAAGTTCACTTCCTTTTGTTTATGTACTGATCACACAGACAGGTGGTCGAGGTAAACAAGTTTGACTTCTTCATGAGCCCCTTCATTGTATCAAGGTGCTTTGCTCTATAATAACGGATTATTGGAGTAAACTGGTGACAGTTAGAAACAAAGAAACAATACTCATTATATAATATAGTATATATAGTATGTTGCATATAACATGTATATAATATATATATAATATAACATATATATAATGCTACATATCGCCACTTTAAAAGTGTTTGGTTTGCAGAAGTTTGGTGATGTTGATGAGGTTTACTTATTGTTGAGCATTCCACAAGGTCGTACTTGTCCAAGCAATGCATTTCAGAGAGGTATCTTTAAAACATACTGGCTTTTATGTAATTACGCCTGAATTGCAGAGCAGCAGTTTGGTGTAAGAGTTCTTTTAAGAAAATCTCCTGTCCTTCTCTGATTTATGGGATATAATTGATATTAGATTTTGATGTTTATTTTAATTCATAATTTAATAAAATGGATGTTCCCCAAAAAGATATTTGGGGGAAACATAAAAATAGAAATTAAGAGTCATTTTAAATGGTTAAATTTATTTTTAAATAAACCTGTGGTAGATGGCATACCAGCAAAAGTGCAGAATCTCTTTGTCAGTGTTAATTTTCAAAACAGAGACATTGTGAGGCACTACAGTAATTCCAAAATTACTGTTATTATTCAAAAATGGGTAAAAGTCCTAGTGCTGATGGTTAGCCTCTAGATAATGTCTTATTTGGACTGAAGGCTGAGATATTTTCCTTTTAAATTGTGTGTTAAGAGAACAAAATCTAGATGCTATCATCAAGGTACTGAAAATTGGATATATCTCATTTTGTTAAGATAATTGTTATTCAAATGGTTCTAGCTTTCTCTTATGGGCATAAAATTGCAAAGGACTTTTCTTGGTATATGTTTCCAATAATAGGGAATTATGAAAACTTTTAGCATAAGGCAATTTTAGGAGTTGGAAAATAGAGTTATTGTGGGTTTATTTTGTCAGTTTCCAAAACCATAGCTATGGTTAACTGAATGAAAGAAGTGTAAGAAAAGCCTAAGTGTCATCCATGTAAAATCTAACTCATTCAATGTGAATTCTTAAATTTGATGAGAATATTTCTTAATTTTCTGAATAAAAATATGTCAGCATGCATTGGCTGTTCTGTTGACAGTGTCCTTTGCTTTACAGAAGCTTTTCATCTTCACTAGGTCACAGTTGTTGATATCAGAGTCTGAGCTCTTGGTGTTCTATACAAGGAGTTGTCTCCTGTGCCAATATGTTCAGGTCTTCTCCACTTCTTCTTCTCACAGACTTAGAGTGTCTGGTTTTATGTTGAGGTCTTTTATACACTTGGACTTAACTTTTGTGCAGGGTGATAAGTATGATTCTATTTGCATTTTTCTACATGCAGACATCGATTAGACCAGCACCATTTGTTGAAGATGCTGTCTTTTTTCCAATGTATGGGTTTGGCTTCTTTGTCTAAATCAGGTGTCTGTAGGTGTGTGGGTTTGTTTCTGGTCTTTGATTCCATTTTGCTCATCCTCCAGTGTGTTTCTGTGCCATTCTTGCCGATTTTGTTATTGTAGCTCTACAGTACAGACTGCGAAAAGATCTTTATCAACCCCACACCTGACAGAAGGTTAATATCCAGGATATTAACCTTAATTATTAATTATTTTTATTAATAATTAATAATTATTATTTAAATCAAGAAATTAAACACCAACAATCCAAATGATCCAATTAAAAATGGGGCACAGAGCCAAACAGAGAATTCTCAACAGAGGAGTATCAAATGGCAGAGAAATGCTTAAAGAAATGTTCAACATCCTTAGTTATCAGGTACATGAAAAACGACTCTGAGATTCCACTTTATATTAATCATAATGGCTAACATCAAAAACTCAAGCAACAGCATATGCTGGAGAGGATGTGGAGAAAGGGGAACCCTCCTCCACTGCTGGTGGGAATGTAAACTTGTGCAACCACTTTGGAAATCAATCTGGCACTTTCTCAAAAAACTGGACTAGCGCTATCTCAAGAGCCAGCTATACCATTCCTAGGCGTATATGTGAAAGTTGCTCAACTATATAACAAGGATATTTGCTCAACTATGTGCATAGCAGCTTTAGTCATAATGTCCAGAATCTGAAAATAACCTATGTCCCTCAACCTAAGAATGAATACAGAAATTGTGGTACATTTACACAATGGAATACTACTCAGCTATTTAAACAAACAAACAAACAAACAAGGAAACCATGAAATTGGCAGGCAAATGGATGGAATTAGAAAAGCTCATCCTGAGTGAGGTGACCAAGAACCAGAAACACACACATGGTATGAATTCCCTCATAAATGGATATTAGCTATAGGATTAACATACAGAAATCTACAGATCTATAGAAGCTAAACACAAAAGGAGGACCCCAGGGAACATGCTTGATTCCCATTCAAAAAAGAAACAGAATAGGCACCAGAAGCAGTAGAACAGAGAGAACAAGACTGGAGCCTACCATAGATGTCTTCTGAAAGATTCCCTTCAGCAGGGGATCAAAGCAGATGCAGAAACTCACAGCCAAACTTTGGACAGAGCATAGGCCATGTTATGAAAGAAGGGAGATATAGAAGGACACGGAGGGGACAGGAGTCACACAAGGAGAGCAACAAAGCCAAACAACAAACAAGCTGGGCTCAGGTGTCAATACAGAGACCATGCATAGAGAGGACCTAGAACCCCTGCTCAGATGTAGACCATAGGAAGCTCAGTCTCTATGTGGGTTCCCTAGTATGGGGAGAAGAGACAATCTCACATGAACTCGGCTGCCTGCTCCTTGATCGCTTCTCCCTGGTGGGGTGACCTAGCCAGCCTACAGAAGAAGAGGATCCATGCAGTCCTAATGGGACCTGATAGGCTAGGGTCAGATAGTAGGAGGGGAGGACCTCTCCTATCATCAGTGGAGTAGGTGAGAGGGATAGAGGAAGAAGAGGGAAGAAGGGTGTGACCAGGAGGAGATGAACAAAGGGACTACAACTGGGATACAAAGTGAATAAATTGTAAATGATGATGTTGATGATGATGATGATGATGATGATGATGATGATGAAAGAAGAAGGACAAGACATTTTGTGGAGGAAAGAGAAATAAATAAGTGAAACTAACCATATCTGACAGATTTTTAGAGCACGACCTGGGTAGCTCAAGTAGAGTTGAGTCAGAATGAAGATACTTAGTTGGGAGTTCTTTTGTTTTTACCCAAATCCTCTTCTGTCACACCAGAAATACCCTCAGACTTTTCACCCTCCAAATTTTTTTGTACTTATTTTCTCTTATAAAGTACTATGCAGGTTCATTTAGAAAGTACTATGTTTTACTTAGAAAATCACAAGATTTATCATGGTTATAAATGGGCTTCTGAACCATATTTTTCTTTCTCTGAATCCTTCTCTTTTTGGGAAAAAAAAAAGCTGTAAAATCAATACATCTTTCAGTTCACTGTCAATTGACTTTTAAATTCTGTAGACCTTTAATCTCACAGCCTGCCCCTATAAACCATCTGCTTAGGGAGCAGGTAACTGCAAAGCCTCAAATACTCAAGGAAACAGAGGGAAGTAGATTAGCCAGAGTCACAGTGAGACCTACCGGCTTTATAAAGAGTCTCCTACGTTATCACAGGGAAGAATCTGGTTGTAATTAATTGATTTATTTTATCTCAAATCTGTTGTGGAGCAGATGCACTTATTTAGGCCCCTGCAAAGAATACATTTGCACCTTGCATTATGGATACTGTTTCAAGTTCAACCAAATCCTGGCTAGTCTTGTCTCATGAAATAAGCACACCAATTGCTGATCTCTTAGTGCCAAATGTCTGCAAACATTCTGATGGAACTCCGCACTAGGAAATTTTAACTCCATGTTCCTTGAAAGTGATTGACAGTATGTGAGAATATCACAGTGAAGCATGGAGTTTTGTCATGGAGGCTCTAAGAAGTAGTCTCCCTTGGGTGTTATCTGAGAAAGGAAATTACTTCTGAGGAGTGTGGAAATAGTCTCCATGTCTGGACAGTGAGTGTGCTTCAAGTAAACCAAAGGGCAGTCCAAGAGAAGCCAGACAGACCTTGAGACCGTGGCAGGAAGACAACCAGGACACCTTTGAGTAGCATCAGTCCGTCATAGTTCTTCCTAGAAACAAGTCCACATCAATGGAATAGGCATGTGCCCAACCGTTGTAAGGTGTTTCATCAGCACATTCGATATTGTTCACTTCCCTTTCCCCAGTGACAGACACCTTGAACATCTCTACTGCATTCTAAAGCAGTTTAACATCCAGGAAGAGGAAACATGTCCGTGGACCTGCCTGAGTATTCCTGTCTGCTAGGAGCTATTTTTGCAGCCACCCCCAAATTCATATGTGGATTCCCCATCTCCAACAGGCGGACTACTTGGTGATGCAGTTGCTGTGATGAAGCTGCCTTTCATGGGACTGAGGTAGCACCACTGAGAAAGAAAGACCACATTTTTCCCTCCCAATCTAGCCTGTGAGGACACGTCATGAAGACGTTCGTTGACTGCTGTCCTTTCTTCATGATGTTGGCATTTTAATTTAATTGGCTTGTGTATGATTTATATTAACTCTCAGTTTGGATGAAAATGGACTTTTGTGTTATTTTTTTTTCTTAGTGTACTTTTGTCAGGAATGATTATTTAATCAAAAACCATTTATGGTTTTGGAAGTAAAGGTACAGGTTTCTTGAGGTTTTCAACTGTTTTCTGTGAGGTAAGGAGGCTGAACACTTCGGAACTGTGAAGTCTCCGATTCAGGGTTCACGAGAGCTTCTGCGCTGTGCTATCCTGTTGGGTGAGAGGAACCTGAAAGGAGGCCTTGAAACACAGACAATATTGAGGGTCTCCACGGGAGCTGAGACTCAACACAGAGCAGAGACGTTCTCTTACATGCTTCACAGGCTGGAGTACTTTGATGTGTAGTTGAGAAACAGTTAATAGATCGTGCTTGAAGTCAGGTTATCTCTGTCTCCTTAGCGCCAGGAGAAGGGAAGAGCTTCAACCCTTTAATCCATGTGTGTTTATCATGCAGGTACACTCGCCCGGAATAAACCTGGTAGCTTTGGTGGCTTGTAAACCTCCTTTGGGGAAGTGAGTCTTCATTTACAGACCTCCACAGTTGGTGCCGGGCATTTCTCTTACAGGAGTTGTGAAGATAGAGAGGGGACGTGGCTGCTGCTGGTAGGAATGGCCTGAGTAACCCTTAGCCCCAAACCTTACATCACCATCTAGCTACACTGAATTCCAACCACACATCTGCCAGTGAGGCAACAGACCCAAACGGGACTTACAAAGGATAACCAGTTGTCTGGGGAGGGTGCAGCAAGGTCTGGATGTTGGAGCAAAGAGAAGCGTTAAGTGTTCTAGGAACCTCTCACCCACAAAGCCAGAACTTTGGCCCAAGGTCAATGGCTCCTGTGTTGAGCATCCCACTGCCAGGGTTATCCCAGGTTCTCTCTGCTTCAAGTGTGAAAGTGATTACACAAATAATTCTCTTATTTATGAAAAGAAACAAGTATGCTAGAAAGATTTGTTTCTCATGTTTTTGTTTTTCAGAAATCATCACTAGTGATTCTGTTATTATTACCTGCAAAGAAGATGAACAGCCTCCAAATCCAAAGACAGGATATTTTTGATTTATAGAGATGGCTTTCAGGTAAAAGGATGGATTATCAATACAAATAAGTGCCTTTGTATTCAGTAAAAAACAAAATACTGTAAGTCTACATTTAAGCCTGGAGCAAGGTTTCTAATGATTTTGATTTGTTTTGTTCTCATTTTCTGGAAAAATATCCTCTAGAAATGGGGTCTGAGGTTGATTTCTAGATCTTATGAACAAATAAATTTTCCAAGGCTTACCTCTTGGGCTGCTGATCACCTCTTGGGACAGATGAAAGTGTGGCCTTTCTCAAATCTCCTTGGATATGCTCACTTCATTTTCAAGGACCTCTTCTGATGAAAAGGGACATAATTGCTGACAGTCACACGTGACGCAGAATGCTTCAGGCTGCAGGTGGATACAGAGGTGTCACCAAATACATATCAGCTTTGAAAGAGGCTCTGTAAAGTATTGAAAATGCAATGCCTATCTCAGTGGAATACTGACCATGCTCTGCGTATTTTGTTTTCTTTAAAATTATCAGCTTGAATTTGGGATTACAAAACTATATTTTCATTCTTTACCTGATAATTGTATGCCATGTTTTCATGTAGTAGGGTATGAATATCTCTAAGAGGGAAAAACTGTAGTTTTTGGTTGTTTGTTTTTGTTTTTGAGAAAGGGCCTCACTTTGTAGCCTTGGCTGACCTTTAACTCATTATGGAGACTAGGTTGTCCTGGAACTCATAGAGGTCCACCTCCTCTCCCTCCTGGGTGTTTAGAGTAAGGGCATGAACCATTATACTTGGTCTCTAAGGATTTTTGTCCTTCATATCAATAACATACTCTTGCAGCATGCACAAGGAATTGACCGTAACTCATGTGAGTATCAGCCATTTATATACAAATAAAACATAAATAGCTTGTATATGAGGGAAATCTGATTACAAAGGGTTTGGTTCTGATTTTGAGCCTCTGACTTTCTTGCAGCTTTTATTTTCCTTATGAACTGGTGAAGGGGCTTTTATTATGAAGCATGCTGCCTTATGCTATTAATAGATTTATATGACGCTGGTCAGATTGATTGTATGTGCGTGCACATGTAAGTTGTAATTTGTTGTATATATCTAAGTTGACAAGATTTTAAATCTTTTTGTATATAAGTAACCAGCCAGACATTAATGTTAAAGGCCTGAATGAAGCTTGAAATCTATACTTTAGGGGAATTAAAAAGAAAAACAAAACAAAACAAAAAAGCATCGTCATCTACATTAACCAGGACTGTTTATGGTTACCTAATGGGTGAAGTCTGGGCCTCCTGCAGCCTCCCTTAAAGGTTCAGAGTGATATATGGGTGCTAAATAAAGGCTTATCAGCTTACTGTACATCAGCGTCCTGATAAAACTTCCTCAGGAAAGGAGAAAATGGAACAAGGACCTATTCAGAAAACAGTTTTAAGACAGGGCAGTACAATGGGAGTCCTCTCAGTGACAGCATGGCTTACGTGTGGGCCTTCTACTCCCAGGTCAGGAAACTCTGAGGCGGGAACCAGCCTATCTTAACTCCAGAGACAAAGCCAGAATCCAGGCTGTTTTTCTACTGTGCTCTGGCTTTCTGAGACATGTGAATTTTGGAAGATAAGAACAGAATAGCATATTAGCTGTAACGTGTGACACTTGTCAGATTAACAAAAGGAGTGGGAGGGAGGCCTCCTGTAAGTCTCCACTTTCCCTGATGCAGATCCAGGTTGAGAAGAGCACAATGTTTGCCATTTAAATCCTCATGTGAAAAGGAACTCAAAGATTTGCAGGTCATAGAAACAGAAGCTAATTCCTTCCATGTTTTATAGATATGCAATTTAAAGATACATGCAAAGTTTCTTTCTGGACTATAGATACAAATTCGGTGTTCTGTTTTGTTTTCCATTTTATCTAAGACATTAAAAGAAGAGTTTATATCTGGTACCATTATTCAATGAGAGGTCTCCTTTAGTAGCATTGGTCCCTCTGTGGTAATATTGAGGCAAAATTTTGTAAAACTAAATACAGAGAATTAAACCTCTTAAGTTAATTATTCCTTTCTTGCTAATTCCCATCAAGCACATGGAACTGCTACTTAAATGATCTTTTTCTATGACCTGCATATGTACACAGGAAGTCCTCTCTGTTATCTAATCTCAGTCTCTCTTACCATAATCCCCTTTGTTTTCTTTGTGATAAAGAAAACTTGATGGAGTTCTGTGTTTGAAAGAGAAAACATAAGAGGACTCGAAATAGAATGGCATCTTTTTTATTATTTTTGTAATTGAATTGTACCCCCCCCCCGTGTGTGTGTGTGTGTGTGTGTGTGTGTGTGTGTGTGTGTGTGTGTGTTAAGATTATCATGGGGCCTATGGGCAGTAACATTGTCTCAATTTAAGGACCAGGCAAGGCTATTTAAGTTACCTTGATGAATTCATCCATCATTTTAAACAAAGAAACCATGTCTGAAAGGCTTGAAGATTTGAAGGATGACACTGATGAACAAGTTTAATAAATGGTATCATTGTGTTCTCTTGGTTTTGTAGATGTTGCCATTATTACAGACCTTATACTGAGACATAAAATAGACAGTCAGGATTTGTATAAACAAACCCATCTTTAACTACACCTTTGACTATTTTTTTTTTCTTAAGTGAAATATTCTCTGAGGCAAAGTTATAGAAAAGGAATCAATCTAATCTTAGCTTCTCTAGTAGTGAAGCCATGGATGACATTGCCCTCTGTGTCAGTGATTTCAACAACTGCGTATTCAATATTGATGGGTCTCATCAGGAGAGAGATTCAGTCTGGTGCCACAGGGAGGACACTGAGGATGTGAAGGGCACAGTGTCGAGACGGTGAATCCAGATCCCTGGGAGACCGCTCCACTCCACAGAACACAGCTTCGTTCTTTGTGATTGAAGAGAGTACTTTAGATTTAGGCAAAGCTGTAAGAATAATGTACATTTATGTTTTTATGAAATTGCATTCTTTTTATGAAATAGTCTTGTAAGTGGCATGCAAGAAGCATAAAGCATGTTTTGTCTTCAAGAAGATCAATTTGTTTGATGAGGCAATACAGACAGGGAATGTTTAGGTTACCAGGTATTGGATAGTAAATATATGCAAAAAATTAGCTCAATAGATTGTCAGGAAGGAGTGAGGATGGATCAAGGAAACAGGGAAAGGAAAAAAGAAAAAAAATGAGTATGAGTCTTTGAGGCTGTGTGTCATCTGATAGTGATAAGAATGGCTTAACTTTTTTTTCCAGGAAGACATTTTCTATAGAAAGAATCTTGGCAGAATATAGAATTCCACAGAAATAAGGGTATATGGTTGGGTATAAAAACTTTGAAAATTTTACTCGCAAATTCTATCCTAGTACATACATACAAATGAAATCAGGAATAAAATATTCACTTAATATCCTGTAACAATCTGGTGTTTAGTGGGGCGGCCATCATTCTCTAATAAGATCTAATCCGTAGAACATTTGATCAAAAAACAAACAAAGTCTAAGGCTAAAAATTAGATGACTCGAGGTCATAAAACGTAGAATTTCATTGCTAAAGAGATATCTCAGTGGTTAGAGACAGTTATTGTACTTGCAGTGTACCTGAGTCTTCATCACAGCCCCTCACTGGTGGACCCAAAACTACCCACAATCCCAGCTCTGAGCGGATAGAAAGCCTGTCTCCCCTTCAGGCACATGCCTGTATAGACTCATGCAGTCACACAGCGGAAAAACCAAAATAAATCTTTAAAAATGTGTTTGCAGCCTCTGGAGATGGCAGAGTGGGTAGAGTAGAGGCTACATTTTCACCAGGGCTGAGCTTCTTGGCTCTCTGTGGCCTGGCATCCCTAAGGTGTCATGACTGAGTTGGCCCTGCTAGACATCCCTGTCAGAATAAGGAAGTGCTTGAGACTGAGGCATTAAGGTGGGAACAACTCCTGAATGGAGTGGTCTTCGTTTCACTGAGGGAGAGAGCAATTACATTTGAATTTTGTTTTAAAAGTGCAACGATACAATGATAACACTGAGCTAACACAGGGTCTGAAGGGAGGAATTAGCCACCATGAAAGGAAGTATAAACATATTTAGTGTTCTCAGTGACAAATATACATTCAAGAGTTCATATAAAACAGACTCAACTACAAAATTATGTTATAAAGTATGATAGATTAAAATTGTTGAACTTATTCATACACATCTTGTGGCTTACTCAAAGTTTCACACAAGTTGACCCAGAATAAAAGCAAATGCTAAACTAAATATCATTAATCCATGTCATACTTAAACTGCTTTAGAGCACACAGATTTCTTGTCTAGCACATTACAAAGAATTTCAAAATATGATATATGTTCTTAATAACCTGTATTGAGCAATTTCAAGTGAGAGATAAATTATTATAATCCACACAATGTGGGCTGCTAGTGTCCCCTTTACATAAAGTAGATTGCAAGTTTCATGCTAGCTTAGCTAAATTGAAAATAAATATGACTGGCTGAAAACAGTCTTAGTGAAATTTTATGAATCAAATAATACCCCTCAGGACTAGTGTTCTAGTTTGGCCTTTGTTGCTCAAGTCCATAGGACAACTTAGAGAGAAGGGTGAATGTTTGACATATAAGTCATAGGCCAGCCTCCTAGGCCACCAGGGCTGAGGTCTAGGCAGGAAAGACCATGCAGGAGGATCACTGCTTAACGGCTGACTCCTGCGTGTTTTAATCAGAATGATGGTTTACGTAGTCCAGGACCACCTTCCCGGGGGGGGGGGGGCACAGTCCACAGCAAGCCACTGGTCAAATAAACTGACAAAGAAAATGTCCTGCAGGTATTGACACAGCCAGCCTTTTGGGGCCTGTTGCCTAGCTGAGACTACTTCAAACAGCTCTGGGCTGTGTCAGGCTGATGCTAATTAGAAAACCAGGGACAGGTGTTACAAGACAGACATCAATTTTGAACATGAAGCTCTGATAAATTTATCTCATTCGTTCTCAGCTTAATAGAAAACTCTGTGTGTGTGTGTGTGTGTGTGTGTGTGTGTGTGCGCGCGCGCTCACACATGAACGTGTACTAGCATGCCATGCTGATGGCTGTCACAATAAAACTGTACAGCAAAGCTGTTACTTCTCTCTCCTCTAGGGTTCTGTGCGGGCAGTTCAGGTTGTCCGATTGTGAGGCTTGGATGCACATCTCTTTACTGGTGGAGCCAGAGCTGCTAAATGAGTCTGCGGAACAACGTGCTACTGTGACTAGCATGTAACATTCTCCTCCGCAACTCAGGACTCGTACTTAGTCCTGAGCTGGCTAAGCATCTTCAGATACCTGTGAAGCTTTAGGGCCTGAGGACAAATTAGGTCTCTTGGCACAGGGGTTCAGTTGACCTTTAGCCAGGGTGAGTAACTTAAGTCCATACCGCTGGCTGTGATGTTAGCCACCACATCCTCACTCGTCCTCCCGAAATGCCACTCACCCCGACCACCGTGCCTGCCCTCTCGTGATGCACTGGCCTCTCTCAAACCATGAACCCTCACATGTCATTTCTCCTTGAAGTTATTTCTTCTTCCTTTATTTTTCCTCTTCTTCACAAAAAACTAGAAAATAAGGTTTACATTTTCTAGTGATCCAGCTCAGTCTGTGTGACCCAGGCTTCTTCAAATCAGAGGCTAGTTAGAAAACCAGGGAAGGAACGTAGGCTCTTGAGTAAAATCATACGCTGTGTAACTCAGATGAATTGGGAAGGCAAAACAGGAAGTCGTTCACTAACTGCTGTGTGAACTGAAATTCTTTTCTTTTTTTTTCTTTATAAGTATTTTAATTAGTGTGTGGGTTTCTTTAGCATTGAAAACTGTTTGATTATCATTTTTCTGTCTTATAAAATAAGATAGATCCCACCACCCTTGAATTATAAAACAAATTCATAGACATTCTCAATTTTTAATAATTTAAATTTGGGCTTGCTATCTTTCAAAGCTTTCTTTTTAATTACATTTCTTTTCTAATTTATTTCTAAATTAAATTTTTATTTTTTATATTAATTACAGTTTATTCACTTTGTATCCCAGCTGTAGGCCCCTTCCTCATCCACTCCCAATTACACCCTCCCTCCCTCATCTCTTCCCATTCCCATCTCCAAGTCCACTGATAGGGGAGGTCCTCCTTCCCTTCCCTCTGACCCTAGCTTATCAGGTCTCATCAGGTTGGCTTTATTGTCTTCCTCTGTGGCCTGGCAAGACTGCTCTCCCACGGGGGGGCGGGGGGGAAGGGTCATCAAAGAGCCAGGCACTGAGTTCATGTCAGACACAGTCCCTGTTTCCCCAGTACCCACTTGGATACTGAGCTGCCATGGGCTACATCTGAGCAGAGGTTCTAGGTTATCTCCATGCATGGTCCTTGGTTGGAGTATCTGTCTCAGAAAAGACCTCTGTGCCAAAATATTTTGGTTCTGTTGGTCTCCTTGTGGGGCTCCTGTCCTCTCCAGGCCTTATTATCTCTCCCTTCTTTCCTAAGATTCCCTGCACTCTGCCCAAAGTTTGTTTATGAATCTCAGTGTCTGCTTTGATATACTCCTGGGTAGAGTCTCTCAGAGGCCCTCTGAGGTAGGCTCCTGTCTTGTTGCCTGTTTTCTCTTTCCATTATCCATCCTGTTTGCCTTTCTGAGTGAGGATTGATCATCTAACCCAGGTTACTCTTTCTAGCTTAGCTTCTTTAGGTGTACAGATTTTTGTAAGTTTATCCTATAGCTTCTGTAAAGCAAAGGACACTGTCATCAAAACAAAACGGCAGCCTACAGACTGGGAAAGGATCTTCACCAACCCTATATCTGACAGAGGACTAATATCCAGTATATATAAAAAACTCAAGAAGTTAAAAAGCAACAAAGCAAGTAATCCAACTAAAAAATGGAGTACAGAGCTAAACAGAATTCTCTGTAGAGGAATATAGAATGACAGAGAAACACTTAAAGAAATGCTCAAAGTCCTTAGTTATCAGGAGATGCAAATCAAAATGACTCTAAGATTTTTCCCTTATATCCATCAGAATGGCTAAGATCAAAAACTCAAGTGACAACACATGCTGGAGAGGATGTGGAGAAAGGAGAACCCTCCTCCATTGTTGGTGGGAACGTAAACTTGTGCAACCACTTTGGAAATCAATCTGGTGCTTTCACGGACAACTAGGAACAGCCCATCCTCAAGATCCAGCTATACTACTACTAGGCATCTATCCAAAAGAGGCTCAAGTACACAACAAGGACATTTGCTCTACCATGTTTGTAGCAACTTTATTCGTAATAGCCAGAACCTGGAAACAACCCAGATGACCCTCAATGGAGGAATGGATACAGAAATTGTGGTACATTTACACAATAGAATACTACTCAGCAATTAAAAACAAGGAAATCATGAAATTTGCAGGCAAATGGTGGGAACTAGAAAATATCATCCTGAGTGAGGTATCCCACAAGCAGAAAGACACACACAGTATATACTCACTTTTAAGTGGATACTAGACATATACGAACTGAAATTCTGAATCTGAAACAAACTACATGATAATTTTTGTTGTTTTTATATTAACCCAAGTAATGAACAATTTCTAGATTTTAACATTTACATTTTTCCTTGTTTAGTTTTTACCTGTCATTGGAAAGGTGAATTATAATCTGAAGGGAGTTTGGAAAGTAGAACAGAATTCTAAAACTGACTAAATTTTCTTCTACTGACTCTTAAAGTGATCACGGTAGAATAAAAGGGATATAACTAGGGGAAGCCAGTGTTAAAGTCACATAGGTTCTTATTCTGCAGTAAGTCTTGCACTTGCAGGAAGCTTATACAGGAAAAGCACACATAACATGTGATCCAAAGCCCTTCCAAAACATCAGGCTACAGTTTGTTTTCTGAATTGTCATGGGTGCTCTCCTTCCGGTATGTCTTTGCTGACTCATGTATCATGTCCTCTTTCAACTCTTCTGACAATATGTCAAGCATTAGCCCTGGAATTATCTGTATACACAGCGGGAGAGAGATACTAGCCAAATACACACTGAATAGGGAGCAGGGAGATTCAGCCTTTGATACTTTTTTTTTTTCCTACTAAAGGGGAAATCTGCTAAGCACATGGAATTGAGTTCCTGGATCAATAGGGAAAACTCTTAAATATATATCTATCCAATGAAAATTTATATCTTGACTAAGGGTATGTTTTCATAGTATAAGTGATATTCTTGTAAAGTTTTTGGAGTGACTTATGAGGACTGAATGGGAGAGTAATATGAAAAGCACATGTTACCTGTTCACTGATGATGGAGCCATCCTTCTGCCTTGCATTGTTATTGACTTTCTCATCTTTTAAAGTAGCTGAATTTTGTGTGACTAGAGAATTGCACACCATAGAACACATTTAAATTAGTGTAACGAGCTTGGGTTAGAAGAAGCCAGATGCTGCATAAATTTGCTAGTTTTAGCTAATTTGTTAAGAAATATTATCGGGTATATTGCTTTCCTTCTCAACATATGTTAGGACCTTTGTTTGTTTCATTTTTTTCATTACAGAACCTTTCAGATAGGCTGACCTGAAAAAGGGATTTTGCTAGACTTATGTTTTTAATATACTGTCTTAAACGCTAACATTTCATTCAGCTATTTGTGTGCAAGACTGATCTTAGATCTATTTGTTACGGGAGAAGTTCCAGAATAGACAGGCAAGTTACCCTCTGTTTTCTGGCCTTTAAAAAATAGGGGAAATGGTTTCTGAATTATCGAATATTCCACTGAGAGCTCAGCAGGTGATTCCAAATTAAATTCACAACCTTCTAAGTTGACTTTTTTTTGTGTAGAAAGTCCCAGGATAGAACTTCAACAACTGGATTCAAACCAAGCCTCTTTGTGGCAATGTATAAATCACTGAATTGAGGGACCACGAATAGCACTATAAAAGCACAAGTAGTAACAGTAAGGACATGGATTTTGTTAGGTGTACTACGGCATTTCTGAGAAGCATTGCCAGCCCAAAGATTAAAATGCTGTTTCTATACTGTCTGTCTCTCAGTCTGTCTGTCTGTCTGTCTCTCTCTCTCTCTCTCTCTTTCTCTCTATCTATCATCTAGCAATCTATCGGCTATCATCTCTCTATGTATCTATCTATGCAACCATCATCTATCATCTGTCTGTCACCTATCAATCTATCATCTATCTGTCTATCATCTGCCTTTCCTATGTCTACCATCTATCAATCGCAATACAATACAATGACAAGGAAGTCATCAATTTGTGAGGGATATAGCGTGGAACATGAAAGAGATCTCAAGGAAACAACATGAGAGATGGAGGAAAAGAAATGGGAGGGAGCAAATTGTGTAATTATATTTTAATTAAAATATACTAGTATTTTAAAATATGTTTTGAAAGATTAAGAATTAATGTGCTGTGAGGGACATAGTTGACATTTGCAAGTTGTTTTATATCAGAAGCTTGATCTTGTAATAGCATTTCATAAATCTTGGCTCATGAATAGTTGCTTTTATATTTGTAGCATGCTGGATTTTTTAAAATTATTTTTCTTTTTATCTATCTTTAAACTAATGTTTTATATATACCCATATATGTGTATATGTATATTCATGCTTGGAGCAATATGTTGAATCAAAGTTTTTTTTTTTTTTTTTTTTTTTTAACATTGTTGTGAGATTAGGTCTGTCAAGGTAGCTCCGCTGACCTGTATTTTACGGTATAGATCAGGGTAGCTTCTGCTTCTTCCATTTCCCTGTATCTGTTTCACAAGTGCTGGAGTTTCTCTTCTGTACTAACACACCTAGCATAAAGCTTACTTTCCTCGTTAAAATTTTAGATTTGAGAAGTCTAAAACAGTTTTTGTGAGGAGAAATGATGAGTGAATTTTCCAATAAAACCATTTTAAAGAAATACTATAGGATAAGGTCAAATTTTGTTTTTAAAGATATTTGTATCCATTCTCCAAAATGAGAAGTTATGTAATAATGTTTTTAATGCACATAATTTAGTTGTTCAAGCTTTTTCTTTTGCATAAGCATATGGCAAATTATATTTAACCATAATATACATTGGGGCTTTGTATAGCTCAATGTTCAAGTTTGTCTAGCTTGAACAAGGTCCTGATTTGTAACACATACCCCCCCACACACACACACACAGGCAGGCACACGCGTGCACATCTATACACCCACAACAAGCACATGCACACATCTTTATGTTTATACATATATACATATAAATACATATGCACGATCATAATTAATTCATTACATTAAAAGATATACCTGTCTCCTCTTTGATCACTCGCCCCTGGTGATTCTGTCTTGGCAGGACACAGAGGAAGAGGATCCAGGCCATCCTGATGAGACTTGATAAGCTGTGGGCAGATGGCACTGGTGGAAAACTCCCCCTTTCAGTGGACTAGAGAAAGGGGATAGGGGAGAAGAGGGAGGGAGGATGGGACTGGGAAGAGTTAAGAAAGGGGGCGTCAATTGGGATATATAATGAATAAATTCCGAAAAAAAAAGAGAAAAAATGATATAGCTGATAAACTGAGCTCACAGATGGAAGAGTGGATGGACTACTCTGGCTGATTGCTCTTGATATTAGGTGGGAATTACCTTTCTTTGGAATTTTTGACTCAGCATACACATGAACAAGTGAAAATATTTGTTGTTATAGCTTCTGGCTACTTGAAGTAATCTTACTGCCCTATGTTCTCACAAATAATGATTACATTGAAGAGAATTGCCTTAATGTTAGATATACTTTCAAAACCATAATTTTTTTCTACTATTTTATATGAACTAGAACTTTGTATATTTTTATGGAATATCAAGAATTGTATTTTAAAATTCAATCATTGCTAAACACTAACACAATATGATGATTTTACTGTATTTTCCATCAGTTATGCAATTTTAACAATGAAATCTCTTAAACATTTTGTATACTTTGTATTTAAGGCCTGTGTGATTTGAGATATTTTGAATCTTTTGAATCTGACACTGCAGCATGAGTTGCTGAACATAAGTTGTCAGAAGATAAGATTTCTCTTATATTTCACTAACATTGGGAATAACATTGTTAAAATGTTAAAAAAATTGTGTTACAAAAGCAGTATACTTTTTTATATTTATTTATTATTTAAACTTTATTCACTTTGTATCCCCCCTGTGGTTCCCTCCCTCCTCCCTTCCCAATCCCTCCCTTCCTCCACCCTCTGCATGCATGCCCCTCCCCAAGTCCACTGATAGGGGAGGTCTTCTTTTCCTTCTTTCTGATCCTAGTCAATTAGGTCTCATCAGGAGTGACTGCATTGTCTTCTTCTGTGGCCTGGTAATACTGCTTTCCCCTGGGGGGGGGTGTAATTAAAGAGCAGGCCAATCAGTTCATGTCAGAGACAGCCCCTGTTCCTATTACAATGGAACCCACTTGGATACTGAACTGCCATGGGCTACATCTGTGCAGGGGTCTTAGGTTATCTCCATGCATAGTCCTTGGTTGGAATATCAGTCTCAGGAAAGACCCCTGTGCTCAGATTTTTTGGTTCTGTTGTTCTCCTTGTGGAGTTCCTGTCTTCTCCAGATCTTACTGTTTCCTATTTCTTTCCTAAGATTCCCTGCACTCTGCCCAAAGGTTGGCCATAAGTCTCAGCATCTGCATTGATAGTCTGCAGGGCAGAACCTTTCAGAGGTCCTCTGTGTCAGGCTTCTGACTTGTTCCCTCTTTTCTCCTTCTGATATCCATCCTCTTTGCCTTTCTGGATAGGGATTGAGCATTTTAGCAAGAGTCCTCCCTCTTGATTAGTTTCTTTAGGTGTACAGATTTTAGTAGGTTTATCCTATATTAAATGTCTATATGAGTGAGTATATACCATGTGTGTCTTTCTGCTTCTGGGATAGCTCCCTGAGGATGCTCTTTTCCAGATCCCACCATTTACCTGCAAATTTCATGATCTCCTTGTTTCTTACTGCTGAGTAATACTCCTTTGTGTAGTTGTGCCACAGTAGCAGTATACCTTTTACAGGGCTCTGTGCATTACTGGTGAATAAATGGCAAATCTACACATTACAATATCAATTACACAGAACTTCTGTGAAGCCACTGACTGCAGTGTTATTTACCATCCTATTCTGATTAAAGACAAATGTGCACTCTTAGTTTCATCAAAACTTGTATCAAATTACCTGTATTAAAATCAAGGCCTTTGTGTAAAATATACATTCTTTGCTATATATTTCCTTCATATGTATCATTATTTTTGCATTTTTCACTAAATATTTTCTTTTCCAATAACTTTTATTTTCTTTCATTTCAGAACAAAAAACTCACTTTCTATAGTTTCAGTAACATCTGACTATTGAGATGAGTATGTTAATTAGAAATTCAGAAATTGACCCATGAATGGACTAGAAAAGGGTTGGTTCTGAAGCATCACCGGAAACTTAAACACAACTTTCTCCATGAAAATCGGAAGGCCAGGAGAGCTGCTAAAAAGCCTGGGTCAGTATGTGCATCTCGCTTGAAATTGCAGAGGCATCACTACTCAAAAACCCTGAAATTTCTTCTTGCCGTTTGCTTTTGGGGCTCAGTATCTGTAGGATATATGTAGAGTTATCAAAGAAGGAGACCAAAATTCTGAGAAAAATCATCTCAATTTTCAGTTCCTCTTGGAAGTGTGTTCTCCTAATTATTGGGGATTCTGCACAGCGGGCACAGGGGTGAGGCAACAGTTCCTGCTTTGATAGTTCCTGGTGCAGTGTCACAGCAGCAGCAGCAGCAGCATCTACTCATGCCCAAGTATTCACTATGTGCTTGCTGCATTCAAGTCACTGAGATGTGATTCTTCCTAGAAAAGAGCCTTGGCATTCAAAACACCCAGTTAATGTTGATAGAGTGACACACACACACACACACACACACACACACACACACACACAAAGAAAACAGAAGTAACTAAATGTCCCAAGATATGATTTCCCATGTGTTTTTCCCATGTGTTTTGGACACTGAGCATTGGCAGTCTGCCTGGCTGCCCTAAGCCTCCCATTCAAAGAAAGGACAGCACAGAGGTTGTATTCTCTAAGGCTTGAGAACTCATTCTCCTCATAGAATCTTCTGACCCAGTATTTAGTTGGTATTAAGGAACTGGTATATGCATATAGATTGGTTTACTGCCTCAGTTATTAAAGACATTCATTGAACTATCTTTTCTGAACTATCCCAGTCTTGCCAAGCTTCCTGGTTGTGAATAAAAAGAATTAAAAGACCAATGGACATTATAGACACCTGCTATCTACTGAGCTGTATTGTACAAAACAAATACTCAGGTAAAAATTGACCTCTTTTGATTGAAAGCAAAGTTAGATATTGATAAAGAAAAAAATGGTCCATTTTAAAATTTTGTTTAAGAGCAAGTGGTGAAACTATAGACACTTCCATTGGGACATAAAATCCACATGTGTTTATTCAAGCTTGGGTCATGTCTAGATATTATAGAATCTAGAAATTCTGAGCAGGTATTACTGTTCTCTGTGTGTCAGGTTCAAGGCCGTTTTGCCCTGACTTCAAACATTTCCCCTCATTAATTTGAAGAGAACAAATATTTGTATCTTAATATTTATCTGATCAGTTCAGCATAACCATAAAACCAAGATTATGTTTCTATAACATATCCATATAAAGATAGCTATAAACACTAGAAGTATCTTTGTCAAGCTGCTCTGACCTCTCCATTAAAGAATAAATGACCAAGACGGACACAGTAGCCCACGCCTATAATCCCAGCACTCAGAGAGGCAGAGGCAGGCAGATCAATCTGAGTTTGAGGACAGCCTGGTCCACAAAGTGAGTCCAGGACAGCCAACGCTACACAGAGAACCATTGTCTTGAAAAAGAAATGAACAAACAGGAATAAACAACCATTATATAATATGAAAAAATTCATTAGCAAGAGTACCTTGCATGGGCCTCCTCTTGGATTTAACGTATTTTATGGAGACTTCTATTTTAGGAATTATGTACCTATGACCAATTTATTGCAGTGCTGATTTTAAATTAATTAGTGATAAATAAATATTTTACATAAGACGGAACTCTCCAAGATTGACAAAGGAAATGTAGATGTTTCAGTGCTTTTAAATATGAAGTGAGGGAGTGCAAAAAGGAGGAAAAGAGAAAGAAGAGATGAAGGAGAAGAGATAAAAGATGAGAAAGACTATTAGGAAATGACAACCAAGAATTCAGGGCATCAATTTACAGATAATCAAGGCTAAAAATGAAACCAACAGCTTGTTTTAGGTCACGTGGCTCTGATTATTTTCCAGAGAGAAGGAAAGTGATGATAATATTTACTTATTTACTCTTTTGTAAAATTTATTAGATAAGGATTTTTTTAATTATATTTTTTCAGTAGGCACAGACTTAGTATAGAAGAATTCGGTTGTGGTGTATTAATGATTTCCCATATTCATTATATACATTTTGAGACTATTTACTATGTTATGACAATACATCACAGCACTTTGAAGCATTTCATTGTGTAGCAGCCATAGGAGTTAAGTTGCTACATAGAGAATCATAGGCTGGCTCTTGGAGACAACCTCCCATCAGGCTAACCTTTATCATAACAGAATGTGCCATGAAAGCTACTGGGGGAGAAAAGACAGCAAAAGACTTAAACAGGGCTGAACCCTGCATGCCACAACATCTGCAGACAAAGGGTACCTACTAACATGAAGCTGTCATGACTATTATGGGGTAATTAATAACTTTCTGATGAGATTTGTGGACTGCCCCACAGAGGATATTTTATACCTGGTAATAGAAGCAGGGTCAAAGAGCCATGGCCAGTGAGGAGTGAGGACAAACACGCTATTCCCTAGGACAGACCCTGATAGTTGTTTAGGGTTTTTTTGTTTGTTTGTTTGGTGATAATGTTTTCAAATTGTCTTCTCAATATTCATATTTATGCCTGTAGGCCTGTGCTACTTGCAATCGTGGTCAGAGAAGCTTCTTTTTTGGAGTGGACAATAGTGAATACAGAGGCCTGTAACTGGTCAAAGTGCTGAGAATAAAAGACTGAGCCCACAAACAATATGAACACATTTTGCACCCTATACCCTCACCAAAGTTTGATGATTGCAGAAGAGGACTCAGGAAGAATATAGAAACCAGAGGACGGGCTCGTCATTGGTTGGCTGATTCTCAGGTTTTGTGGGTGGGTTGATGTTCTTATCCACAGGAAATCCTGCCTGGGTACAGGAGGTGGCCATTTCAGGTTCCATTTCATATGCTGCTAGGAATCTCAGCTGGCATCACCACCATAGACTCCTGGAAGCACCCCCTGTCCCTGAGATGCTCCCCCCCACCAATTCCCATCATCTCTCCCAGTCCTCGCTGCCATCCATCTCTGAACACACCTGATCCCAATTCCTGAGCCCTTCCCTCCCACCTCTCCTCCCCAGTTCCTGCCTTCCATAAACTTGAGATGACTATTTTGTTTCCCTTTCAGAATGAGATTCAAGCATCATCCTCTGAGCCCTCCTTGGTTTATTTGGTTCTGTGGATTGTAGCATGGTTTTCCTGTACTTTATGGGTAGTGTCTGCTTATAAGTGAGCACATACTATGCTTGTCTTTCTGGGTCTGGGTTACCTCACTCAGGATTATATTTTCTAGTTCTACTCTTTTGCCTGCAATTTGCATAATGTCCTTGATTTTAATAGTTGTATTCCATGTGTAAATCTACCACATTTTCTTTATCTGTTCTTGGGTTGAAGGACGTTTAGATTTTTTCCTGATTCTGGCTATTACGAATAAAGCTGCTATGAGCATAGTTGAACAATTGTCCTTGTGATATGGTAGAGCATCTTCGGGATATGCCCAGGAGTGGTATACCTGGATTTTGAGGTTGATCTATTCTTAATTTTCTGAGAAACCACCAGATTGATTTCCAAAGTGGTTGTGGAAGTTTGCACTCCCACCAGCAATGGAGGAGTGTTCCCCTTTCTCCACATCTTCATCGGCATGTGCTGTCACTTGAGTTTTGTTGGTTTGTGTTCTCCATGAAGCTTGTATCTTCAATGTCCACTTATAGAAGAATATTTAATATTAAAAGCTGCAAACCTTACCTTGCATATTTTGGAAAAAAATCCTATTGGAATTGATAGCTTGTGGAATAACTGGCTGCTATTATGTCCTATTGTTTTCTTTAAAAGATCAAATCCTTTTAGAGTGAATTTATATTTTTTCTGTATTTAAGTACACAGATTTTAAGTAGATTAGAAATCATTTAATGATCAACTGTTTATGTCCTTCTCTAAAGATTTCATTTATTATACTCTATTTATCAAAAAACATTTTAGTATTAATAGATTCCTGTATTAATAAGAAGTCAGTGACTAACCCTAAAAATATGTTTATATTTCATAAATACTATAATCCTGATACTATACATTTAGTCACTGAATTCTGCTTGCTAAACAAATGTTTGCTTTATTCTGTTTAAAATAAACTTAAAATAAAGAATGCTCAATTTGAAGGACCACATAGTTATCAAATGAAAAATGAGACCAAACTGCTCTTATAGAAGTCAAGGAGTTTGAAATACAGGAATTTTTTTCTATTCTCTTTATTTTTTTCAAAATTTACATTATACAGAATCACATGCACAATTTAGACTTGAAGCCATTTTTAGAAACAGTAATTTTATGATTCAAAAGAAATCTGCAATCTTGCAAAAATAAGACTTGGTATAACATTGTGTTTCCAAAGAAACTGTAGATGCTTCTCCTTTCAGACAAGAGCTTTCTGATGGAATCTCTTAATATTCCATGCGCAGGGTGAGGGGTGGGGTGGAGAAGCAGAATTTTTCATATCCCCACACAGTGTTGCAGTGCAGAACACAATGTCTGGAGAGAGGATCAGGTCTCATTCTTCCCTGCTACCAGCTTGTTTACCCCAGGGCATAAAGCCCCTGATAAACTAGTGCCCAAGGATAATTGATTTTGGTAATGAATTTTTTTAATTTAAAATTTTTATTATAAGTATTTTAGGATTCAATGATTAAAAATAAAACACATATAAAATACCCACTTTATATTTGTATTTCATTACTTTGTAATTTCTCAAATATCAAAAGTATTAGAGAAAGAAGAATAAACTGTTGGTGTTTCAACATAACTTCCTTTGTGGATTTCTAGCTACTAACCCTTATGAAATGACAGCCTATTATTTTTCACGTGTGCCATCTTTATCTACAAAGCTGGAAGGACAAATAATTATATCCTTTTGTAAATGAATATAACAAAGGCATTTTGATCAATACCTTTAAAAAATCATTGCATGGGCCTATTGAATGGGTTTTACCATTTGTGTGTGTGTGTGTGTGTGTGTGTGTGTGTGTGTGTGTGTGTGTGTTCAGTCCCCAGTGTTGTGTAAATTGCAAGATAGACTATGATTGTGTACTGGTATTAAATTATAATCGTCACAGTTTTTATGGGTCTTTCATGAGCTTTTACAATTTTATTTTGATAGACTTAATAATTACTGTTTTTAATCTTTGCCCCAGCATTACTGAGAAAAAATTAGGAGGGACTAATTAAGTAAAGCCCATGAAAATAAACATATTAACAAAAGTATAATGATTTCTTATATAACATTTTTGTGTTCAACATAGGTCATTATAACTGTTGAAAATAATTATATCAGCATGGTTAGACTTTGGAGTTTTGTAGGATTGTGATGCAAAATGCATTTGACTTCACTAAGCATCAAGGCATCCTTGAGTTTGGGAACCTTCTTACAACACAGTATCTATCTGCATAGAACAGCATGACTTAGGTGGTGAATAGGTAAAATGTGAGATGATGAGCAGAGATCAGAAACAAGACATCTTTGTATGATGTGTTTCTCAGAACCCTTGACCCGATTGCTCTCTCCCTATCTTCTACTAACTTTAGAGTTAGGTCATCAGACTGCATTTATGCCAACTGCAAGAAGGCATCTAAAGTTCATGCAAACAGAAATGTAGTTTTCAATTAATTAACTTGTCTAGTAAGACAAATGTTGTCTTCCATGTATAGTTCAGGTGACTCTTAAGCCATCATCTTCCCTTTAAGAGCACAGGAATTCTGAGTGGTCATGGGAAAGATGCACTGACAGGCACACCCAGTTATGGATAATGCAGGTATATGATGAATATAAAACATTTGCTATTCCTTAAAAAGTAAAGTAAAGGTTATAATTTACTGTAGTAGCTCATTGGTAAGGAAATGATGGTGCTAGAATTATAACTTCTTATCTTTATTTTGGGTGGTTTTATTGCCCCTTGCATTATGGCGTGCAGCTGCTTCTCGTGGCTTAGGTGTATATCAGCGTTTCAGACAGCATCATTTCTCAACTGCCTTATAAAGGGTTACAGCTTACTTCAAAGATAACGGTCTAGTGCTGTTGACTATATTATTGCACGGATACCTGTTATGTTTGACATTTAAATCACGACTTCTGGTTAGTACATTTTATTAGGAATTCGCTTCCCACTGAGAAATAAAGGACCCCGAGTGCTAATGTCATTCTCTGCTGCTCCTGTGCACGTTCATGCTTAGACTGATTCATTACCACATCTTGACGGAAGAGCCTAGAGCTTTTCATTTTGCTTCATTTGTTTTGTTAATATATTGCTATAGAGACAAGATTCAGTTTTCAACTTGGAATGCAGTAGGAGAAAGTCCGAAATGTATGGAGTAAGTGGGTAACATATCTGCAAGGCAGGTTTGGCTGCAAGTGTGACTGACATATTTTTACTTCAATAATAAGTTATTAGTATGTATTCCCTGTGCATGGTGCTGTGACTATCATACAGATATTTTTGTGCAAGCTCGTAATGTGCTCTCGGAGTTGCTCCCTTAATCCAGTGTGTAGCCATTGCCACCTGTCTCCTCCCGCTTGCTTCTCTTTGCTGGTCTAGATAGCTTTTCTTCTGCTGTTCATGCTTTAAACAGGCAAATGATTTTATGGCCCTATGTAAATTCTTGGATACATGCATGAGAAAACACATGTGGTGTTTTTCTTGTAAGTGTTTCATAGTTTCCTTAATTTGATTTTGTTTGCGTTTTTCCACTTTTATGCGATTGATTTAATTTCATTCTTTCTGGATGAAAAATTCCATTGTGCAAATAAGCTACACACTATGTATCTGACTAAGGATTAATATCTAAAATATATGAATATCTCAAAATCCTAACAATATAAAATCAAATAAGCCAATAGGTAAACTAAAGAGCAAAATGTAAGGAGTTTAGGATAAAATATAAATGGCCCATATACATAGGTGATATTTCAAATGAAAAAAAAATACTTTTTAAATAAAAACTCTCAAAATTCGACCTGGTAAGAAACACTACCATAAAACCTGAAAACTTTTCTGTTTAAATTCAAACATGCATTGACTAATTCACTGTGCAGTCAGCCGTGAAGATCACTGTGTAGATAAAAATGAGCAACACCACTAAAAAATTAGAAATATTGCTAAAATTAAACATCATTTATTAAAAACTAAATGTTACATACTATTTAAACATCTAGTTCAAAAACTTATACATGTAAAGTTTCACATAATGCATTTTCAAAAATGGTGACTGTCTATTAAAATGCTAATGTGACTAATTTATTGAATCACCTGTTTTGGTAAATTTCTTGATATAACCATCAGAATGGAATTATCAAAGCAACTCCATATACTCGGAGCTAATGAGAAACTCATTTAGAAATAAGAAATTAGTGCCTGCAAAGAAAAACAAACATGGCCATTAATAGAAAAAAAGTAAACTTTATCACTGAAATATTGATGCAGAATGATTTATTTTTATTAACTAAAGGGAATACATGTATGCATGGATTAAAACCTCACAGAGATCCTTAAAGCATGGCACCAAGCTCTGTTTTTCCAAAATCTTGGACTCTTCTCCCAAGATGCCGAAGGCAGCGGGCTCTTACTGTGATTTAGATCACGGAACCTTCTGCACCCATAATGTCCATCTGCTTCTGTCTGTAGACACTACACAGGTAATTGTACATTCATGGATTGCTGTAAACTGCATGTAGCAATTTGATATTTAGATAAGTGAGACAATGACCTCAGTCTTCATGGAAATACACAAAATGACTCTGAGATTCCTTCTTACACCCATGAGAATGGCCAAGATCAAAAACTCAAGTGATAACACATGATGGAGAGGATGTGGAGAAAGGGGAACCCTCCTCCATTGCTGGCAGGAATGTAAACTTGTTCAACCACTTTGGAAATCAATGTGGTGCTTTCTCAGAAAACTGGGAATAGTGCTACCTCAAGAGCCAGCTTATAACACTCTTGGGCTTATATACAAAATATACTCAACCATATAACAAAGACACGAGCAAATGAACATAATTGAGTAAAACTATGTTTATACAGTTTATTTGTAATAGCCAGAATCTAGAAATGACCAAGATGTCCCTCAACCAAAGAATGGATACAGAAATTGTGGCACATTTACACAATGGAATATTATTCAGTTATTAAAAACAAGGAAATCATGAAATTTTCAGGCAAATGGTGGAAATGGAAAAGATTATCCTGAGTGAGGTATCCCAGAAGCAGAAAGACACACATGGTACATACTCACTTGTAAGTGGATATCAGACATATAGGATAAACATACTAAAATCTACAGAAGCTAACAAAGAAGGACCCTAGTAGAGGATAGACACAGGAAGGGGTTAAAGAGAAGGAACAAGATGGGTGCCTACCACAGATGTCCTCTAAAAGTCTCCACCCAGGAGGGGATTGAAGCAGATGCGGAGACTCACAGCCAGACTTTGGACAGAGTGCAGGGAGTCTTATGGAAGAAGGAGGATGCAGAAGAACCCATAAGGGAAAGGATCAACACAAACAGACCAACAAAACCATAAAAGCTGGGCTCACTGGTGACTACAGAGACTGATACATCAACCAAAGACCATACATAGAAAGAATCTAGAATCCCTGCTCAGATGTAGCCCATAGACAGCTCGGTCTCTATTTGGGACCACTAGTAAAAGGAGAAGAGATGGTCTCTGACATGAACGTGGTTGCTTACTCCTTCATCAACTCCCCCTGGTGGGGTGATGGAGCCAGCCTTAGAGAAAGGGGATCTAGACAGTCTTGATGGGACCTGACTGACTAGGGTCAGACAGCAGGGCAGGAGGACTTCCTCCACCAGTGTATTAGGGGAGAGGGATAGGGAGGAAGAGGAATGAGGGTGGGACTGAGAGGAGGTGAGGGAGGGTGCCATAACTGGGACACAAAGTGAATAAAAATTTTAAAACAATAAATAAAAATAAATAATAATGAAAAACTGCAAAAAGATAAGCTAGACCCTAGGTTGCCTATATATTATTAAACATGTGTGAATTTCTAATACAGATATTATATATTATATTGTATAGTGAATATATAACCCAATGGTCTCATACTTTCCTTATTAACTAGTTTATATTTTGTTATTACTGTGTTACATTTTCTATTACTATAACTGCTGACGTAACAGGAGCTGATGTCATGTCTACTTTCCTCCATGTTGGGCCACTGTTACTCAGGTTCACTGCATAGGATAACACAATGGACAAGAGTTCCTGTAAAATGCATCAGCAATTACAAAGAAGACAGAAGACAAATGAGGGGATGTGCCAGATGCTTCTGAAATGTTCGACAGGCAAATGAAATGGGAGCTTGATTCTTTTTTTCCCTTGTTTAAATTAAATTTTTATTCTTATATTAATTACAGTTTATTCACTTTGTATCCCAGCTGTAGGCCCCTCACCCTCTCACCTCCCATGCCCCTCTCCAAGTCCATGGATAAGGGAAGTCCTCCTCCCCTTTCATCTAGCTTATCAGGTCTCATCAGAAATTGGCTGCATTGTCATCCTCTGTGGCATGGCAAGGCTGCTCCCCTATTAGGGGGAGGCAGTCAAAGAGCTATCCACTGAGTTTATGTCAGAGACAGTCCCAGTTCCCCTTACTAGGGAACCCACTTGGATACTGAGATGCCATGGGCTACATCTGAGCAGGAGTTCTAGGTTATATCCATGAATGGTTCTTGGTAGGAGTATCAGTGTCAGAAAAGATCCCTGTGCTCACATATTTTGGTTCTGTTGCTCTTCTTGTGGAACTCCTGTTCCCTTCAGGTCTTTCTATCTTCCCCTTCTTTCCTAAGATTCCCTGCACTCTTCCCAAAGTTTGAAAAGTTTGGTTATGAGACTCAGTATCTGCTTTGATACACTACTGGGTAGAGTCTTTCAGAGGCCCGTTGTGGTAGGCTCCTGTTCTGTTTCCTGTTTTCTCCTTCTTCCAATGTCCATCTTTTTTGCCTTTCTGAGTGAGGACTGATCATCTTACCCAGGGTCCTCTGTCTAGCTCAGCTTATTTAGGTGTACAGATTTTTGTAGGTTTGTTCTATATTATATGTCTATTATCCACTTATAAGTGAGTATTCTGTTTCTAGGATACCTCACTCAGGATGATCTTTTCTAGTTCCCACCATTTGCCTGCGAATTTCATGATTCCCTTGATTTTAATTGCTGAGTAGTATTCCATTGTGTAAATGTACCACAGTTTCTGTATCCATTCCTCCGTTGATGGATCTGGGTTGTTTCCAGGTTCTGGCTATTATGAATAAGGCTGCTATGAACATGGCTGAGCAAATGTCCTTGTTGTGTACTTGAGCATATTATAGATATATGCCTAGGAGTGGTGTATCTGGATCTTGAGGAAGCACTATTCCTTAGTGTCTGAAAAAGTGCCAGACTGATTTCCGAAGTGGTTGTACAAGTTATATTCCCATTTATGTTCCCCTTTCTCCACATCCTCTCCAGCATGTATTGTCACTTGAGTTTTTGATCTTAGCTTTTCTGATGGGTGTAAGATGAAATTTCAAGGTTGTTTTGGTTTGCATCTCTCTGATGGCTAATGACGTTGATTCTTAATGCTAGTTAAATATTCACGCCATTGACAACTGTAACTATTTCATGAAAAAAAAAGTTTTATTCCACAACTCAAATATATCTGACAGCCTGCTTTCTGAAAGCCTGAGTTCTCCATATCCCTTCTTCATGTATAATTGCATAAGAATTAAGAATATGAAGATATCCACCTACTTCTAGAAGGATATGAGTCACCAAAGAAAGTTTCAATTTCATGATGTATTAGATAGTTGGAAATATTTTATAGTGAATTTTTATATGATTGGCCAGGTTTTTAGGGAGAGGTGATGTCGTTCACATAGAATTAACCTTACAAATTTAGGAAAAATATTACAGAGCAAGATCTCTCTCTCTCTCCTCCTCTCCAT
This sequence comes from Psammomys obesus, assembly GCF_907164565.1. NCBI lineage: Eukaryota > Metazoa > Chordata > Mammalia > Rodentia > Muridae > Psammomys > Psammomys obesus. The sequence goes on from NW_026590699.1 coordinate 10,760,236, forward strand.
CTCTCTTTCTTTTTCCTCCCTACTTCCCTCTCTCTTCCTCTCCTTCCTCTCTTCCTCTTCTTCTTCCCTGTCTCTCCTTATCCAAAACTAAAAGTATCGCAATATGGCCTAATTTGATATACTGCCCTTAGACTGGGTATGGTGACATTTGACGGACATTTGACCTAACCATCACTTCCCAGTTTTTAACAAGAATCACTTCTGTTGTTGTTAGGAAGAACAATGTGTGCTTATGACTTTGGGGATCGGTCCAGTGAAGCAGTTATCTCTGGTAGTAGAGTCAATGGGCTGTGGTGATAATGGCATCCTCACGACTTATACCATCTTCAGGATAGTCATGCGTCTGTGGCTTGATATCTGTATCAGTGCAGTGGGAGCTGCACACTAACAGCCATAGAGTGGGACCAAGGAGGAAACTAATCACATATATGAAAGGAAGACTGAGAGCAATGGCTGAAATTAAATTCCCCTATCCCATTCTATCAAGCATATATTTTAAATATTATCAATTTGTGATGCATAAGTTGTCTCCTAGTTAAAACCTGTGGATACTACATTGCTAAGAACATATTGAGAAGCTTCACAAATGCTCTTCTATCACAATTCAGTCTCGGCCCTCCCTTCCTTTTACACAGCATTCTATATCTGCGATATCAGCTCGTCACAGCACTGTGAAGGATGGCTGAGACTTTCACTTTAGCAGTATACTTCCTTTATACTTCATGATCCAGATCTCGCTCTACTTAATTAATTTTTCTCTTAGTAAAAAAAAAAAAAAAAAAAAAAAAAAAAAAAAAAAAAAAAAAAAAAAAGGAGTAGTGGTCAAAATCCCCAGATTAGACATGAGCACCTAGGGTCAGCCCCCAGCCTATAATAGTTCCCTGCCTAAAGTGGTTTTCAAGTGCCCAAGGATTATCTTTATCCGCGTGAATGTTTTCTGCCTAGAAAATTAACAGCTGAGTGCATTTTGAGCAGAATACTAAAGGAAATGGCTGATAAAAATATCAGCGTTGTACATCTGCTGAAGGCAATGCATATCTGTTTTTTCTCAGGCCTCTGTTAAGCTGTCATGCTTACCCTTATCACAGGAATGATTGTCTCGCAGCGCGTTATCACCGTCTTTCCTGACCAGACAGAAAGAATCCCTGGAAGGAGTCATGTGTCTCGTTTGTCTTAGGGGGTTGCTCTCTTGTGAGGAATCACTTATCCGTGCCATTAAAAGGCAACCCACACAGTGAGCACGCTGAATGTGGAGGGGTCACGCTCTCCAAAGCAGTATGGGATTTCAAATTACCGAAGCCAAATTAACCAAACGGCAAAAAAATGATGGTAAATGTCCCCCCGATTGCCTGCTTACTCCTGGATTTCTGAAACTGCTAAGTGATAAACTGGGCCTAATGTAATCCCTTGAACTCGCTTGATTGTGCAAGGAACGGGTAGCTGCCTCAGTAGCCAGTGTGCTGAGGGGACAAGGTTTTGTTAGAGATCACGGGAGAATGTGCTAACGGATTGGAGCTGAAAAGCGAGTCCCCAGGGGACTGCAAAAAGCCATTGGAGAGGCTCGGTGGAACAAGGGCTTACAGCACACTTGTGAGAACTTGGGCTCAGATCTCCAGCACCCATAAGAGAAAGCCTGGCATGTGTGCACGTTGGTCAGATGTCAAGGGCATAGCCTCCCCTCATGACTAGAACATACCATCTAGCAGCAGGTGTCCTTGTCCTCTGGCTCTGACAGTCTTTCTGTCCCATCCTCAGTGATGTTCCACAGTGTTAAGTGCAGTGATTTTATTAAGATGTAGTAATTTGGGGTTCATATACTACAATCACAGACACCTATCTTTTGTATTTTGATCACTGTGGTTCTCGGAAAGATCTGCATAATGACAGTACCAGGTGCTGTTATAGACTGGGAAATTTTACATAGCTCCACCCTAAATGAAGAGGAATAGGCAATCATTGGCTGTTGAGAGAATCAGTTTTCTCCAGAAATAAGCTTCCTAACAGGCTATCCATTTCCAGGTTGTCATCCCTAAATGCATGTACTTCTAAATAGACTCAGTAGTGTGTGTGTGTGTGTGTGTGTGTGTGTGTGTGTGTGTGTG